>NC_081414.1:567525064-567805064 GCF_030272615.1 Cryptomeria japonica | reverse complement strand
ATTTATAGGTGTAGACATATCTCTAAGTATATCTCAAATAAAACTAGAAACAATTTTTTTCATATATACAATTATCACAAAAGTGAAAATAAAAAATAATTAGGTGATCCCTCAATAAGATTTTTATTTTTCAAATATCTAAATTCTTTTTCACTAATGTGGCCCATGTGTTCATGCTACACCATAGTATATTTATTTAAAACCTTATGGAACTCTTAGATGTAAGGGTGAGTCATTGAGGTGATAGATATTAAATTCCAACCTAGAGGTAGTACGTCCATAAAGTCCAATGGCTACCAAAGTGATAGATTTCCACTAAATGTTAGCTCTTATTGAAGTAACATTAAGTGTTGTTAAAGTGTCATAAAAAGTTGTCAAAGTTTCAACTTGTCATCAAAGTGACATTATTGGTGAAGTATCCCATTTTTTTCTAAAATGACATTATTCTACTAAATTTCAACTACTCCTCAAGTCCACCTTATACCAATGTCGCAATGTGCATCTAAAGATGTTTTTGAACTTAAAAAATATTACACTAAATGTAAAATTATGCCTCAATGAGAAATAGAATGTCATGTGGAAAGAATCTCTATATTTAATCATTCATGTATCCTCACATATATGCATTCCAAATATATAACAATTATATCACTATTGTCATCCTAATAATTTATTGAATCTAAATCATCATTTAATTAATTCTTGTAAAAAATTTCTTGCATTCATTTTTATGTGGATTTTCTTGACATAATTATAAAGCTTAACATAGGATTTATTGAGAGACTTAGATCTCACTTTAGATTTGGAGCTTTGTCCTTTCTCTTATTTTTTCTCTTTGCTTTATCCTTTTATCTTCCTCTAATAACCAATGCATCCTTTAAAAAGATTAAGAGTTTTTTTTTGTTTTAACTCCTCCAAGAGTAGAGAACCTACTATTTATTCCAGCTTCAACTTAGTGTAGTACTACTAGTTGTGATCACTAAATCATCCCATGATTATAGCAAAGAACACAACAAAGCAGTACATGTATTGACAAGTTCATAGATATAACTTATGACTTTAATGGATTTAGTTAAAACTGAAAGAGAGTAGTTGAATCGATTCCTATCAAGCTGAAAATATAAAGTGGTAGCCTAATTGAAGATAATGGTTAAATATTGCAAGGGTACTAAATTGTAATTTCATGGAAGTTACCCTCTTTGAAAAGATGAACTATAGATCACTATAGGAACCAAAAATCACAGGCTTTCCAATTCACCCATAGTCCTCCCCAATCAAATAAGTTATTGGAAACACTAAGATCTTCCAAAGGGTAGAGAAAAACCATGATATCCAACCAAGAAGATAACACCAACTATGTAACTACACAACGCTACCATTAAACTATGATTAGAAGCCTCGCATGACAAGATGGTCAACTATTATGGGTCCCAAAGTACAACTATCATAGGTATTGTAATCATCCATCTCTCTATAACAAACATACAAATGCACCATGATGGCCCAAAATGCCAACTAAAAAAAATCTTAATTGAGAATAAACCCTCTGTGGAGTCTAGAGGAGATGATTATTCATTATCTAAATCAGTGGAGTCATTTTATTCATTATCTATTCTCTCTCTCTCTCTCTCTCTCTCTCTCTCTCTCTCTCTCTCTCTCTCTCTCATGATTATTTTTATGATTTTGATGGAACTTATACTAATGCATCTTTAGATGTTAAATCAAATTCATGTTCCTTATATAATATTGATCTATCTTAAATCAAAATAATTTATCAAATTTGTGTTCCTTATGTTAAATCAAATTCATGTTCCATATTAAAAATGATTTATTTAATGATTATTAAAAAATGATATATATTAAGAAAAATAGGTAAAAAAGTATTGTTTGAGTTGCATGGGCATTATGATGTTTTATTTTGTAGAATATTTCTTATACTTTGATTTAAGTGGATAATATTTCTTAAATGATGTTTATTATTAAAATAGACCCACCTATTAATAATATAGATCTATGTGAGTTTCCTTTTTTTATATTTAAGTTGGTAAATTGTATTTAATTATGTTTTTTTGGAAGGTGAAATGTAAATTAAATAGTAATTGTAAATTTTCATGTTTGTATATATATGCAGATTATTTTCACATAATGGACGAGTTTGAGATAGATGAGCTATTAGGTCTAGCGCCACCTCCACCTCCACCTCCACCTCCACCCGATCAGTTAAGGCAAACCATTAGGAGGAATATTGATTCTTTGATTAGAGACATCCACACCATTAGACGCGAGCCTCATCCTCCTCCAAAGCTATTATGCCTTACAGATAGTATACAAGGGATTGTTCAGTCTGTATAGGCTTTAGATAGCGAGTTGGATAGCTATCGTAGTTGGAGGGAGGGATTGCAGTCTTTTTACGTTGATGGCCTATCATACAAACAAGTCAATGAATTAAAAATATCAAAAATGGATTTGAAATGATATTTTGTGAACCCTAAGACGGGTGAATAGATATATCCGAAGAAGTCACGGATCTCTATTCAATGGAGTAGGCACCTTGGCATAGCTAGACACTTTTGGGAGCGGTGGTGGATGGTCTTTGACTATCTTCCACACTCCAATCATGAGGTTCCCATGTATTTTTTGAAAAAATTATGGGCTGAATTTAAATTGGGTAAAAAACCCAATTACTTTGACATTAGATCATTTCAAGGGGTCGGGAGAGGCATGCCCCAGGATAGTTTGAGGGTCAAATTGAGTGACAGAGTTAGAAACTGTGTGCGCAATGATCCATTGGTTCCTCTTCCTGCACCAGTTGTTCTAGCACCTACCCATCATCGAGTAGTGGATTCTGCTCTTGGTTCATTGAGTGACCTGTCGAGCAATTTGGTACAGCAGTTGCGCGAGGTGAGGGTTGCCCCCAACTTAGCACATGTTTGCACAAGTTGCGGGAATGTATGTGTGGGTCCATAGAGTGAGGTTGCCCCTGGAGGAGATGGTGATTTTGATGATGCTGATATTGTCCATGGTGGTTATGATGATGCCGAGGAGGCTGCACATGCTGATGACATCTCTTCATATGTTGATCTCCTGTAGGCAGACGATGATTAGCCTACAAAGGTACAAATTTATTTATATAATTTACAGTGCAATATTAAATTCCTTATATATACACATATGAACCATAAAATGAGTCAATTTTTTTGAACAGAGGATGGATCATACCACGTCATTGAGGGACCGACATCATATTACCTCGATACCTAGAGATGTCGATGCCCCATTTACGTTATGCACTTTCATCTAGATGCATTGTATTGATTTGTACATTTAAAATAAAATATAATTTTTTTAATGTAATGATGTGTATGATATGTTTTTTCAATTTTGTAGGGTGCTCCATGTAGCACCGAGGTGGGTAGTTCTTCACGTGACTCGTCAACCTCTAAGGCTCAACCTCATATACCACTAGTATGTTTTTCATCCATTAACTTGAAGTGTTTATATGCTTACTAATTTATGTACAACTCTTATTCATGTTCGTTATTTTTTGCAATTGTAGGCTTCTGGATTGTTTGATGGTGCATCACATTTACGCCTTCACCCATCAATTACTTTGGTTGCACATGACACACCATATGTATGCTTTATGCGATAAACTTGTAGTCTATATATATACTTTATAATTTATGTATATATACAAGTTTGATGCATGCTTTATATATGTTGTTCAGGTTGATACCACTACCAGTATTGGTATGGCTATGGGATTGAGCCAGATGCAACCGTCGACATTGTCATTTGCAGTGATGATTAGAAAAATAATTTCTAATTTATTTATACACTGTATCTGGGTTTTATAGGGATTATCAAAATTGATGTACAATTTTTTTTTTACAGGACTTGACTACAACCATTGTTCTTGTTCGTGATAGTGGACCTCCACGTACCAGTGAGGGCATTGTAGAGCACGGTCGTATGGTAATTTATTTTAAATTTTCAGTATTTAATTACTTTATAAGTGAATTATGCAAGTAACTTCTTCTCATAATCTTTTACTAATGTACAGGAGGGTGGAGACATTGACACTACACACACACAGGATGGTGCATCTCAGGACCATGTGCAGCAGGATGATTCATCTCAACCACCTTCACATGTAGTGAAGAGGGTTGCAGATGAGATGCACGAGAGTTCTTAGATTATATATTTTAGATCATGTCATGTTATTGTATTATGGAATTTTTATGATGACACTTGTTATGTTATCCTGGGACTTGTTATTATGTTATTTGGACTTGTTTTAATGTCATTTCCTTGTTATCATTTTTTCAAGACTTGTTATTATGTCATCAGGAATTGTTATGTGATTATATATAGGACTTTTTATTATGTCATTTCCTTGCTATTATGATATCAGGTCTTGTTATGTGATTTGGCACACTCTAGTGATTATATATGTGATGTTGTTATGTGATTTGGTGCCCTCTAGTGATTATATATGATCTATTTATGACTTTATATTTTAAGATTGTGATCGATCATCTTATAATGCAACAGTTTATAATTCAATAAAATAATTATCCCAATTTACAATAACATCCTATTCTTAAAATAATAATAAAATCAAGAACTTAGAATTAATCTATGAAGAGATTACGATAAAATAAATATAGCATAAAAAAATCGAATGATTGTAACACAATTACAATGTGCACAAAATAACATTAAATTATTATCAAACCAAAATTGTATCTAAACTAGACAAATACAATGTAACACAATAAAAAAAATTAGAATGATTGTAACACAATTACAATGTGCACAAAATAACATTAAGAAGAAGATAACTAATACAATGTTGTTTATGAAACCAAAATTGTATCAAATGTAGACAAATACAATGTTTAAGGGACAAAGAATTTTTTTATCATAATTAATTATAAAAGAGTTCACACAATTAACACAAACTTACATGCATATAAATTTGATTCAACCTAATGTACCATCTACATCCTCTCTCTTCTGCAATGCATCTATGATTGCCTCATACTCTTCTACTGAAAGTGTCCACAATACCTTATTAGCAGGTCTACCTTTGTATCTTTCTAATTTGATGTTTGTTGCCACCACCAAATGAGAATAGTGTATAATCTTCTTTTCTGATTGGTAGTCTTCATAATCTGGTAAGCCATTCCTTCTTGTCAAATATTTGCGTAGCCATGTGCCAACTACCACAACAGACCCAACTGGTTACTAAAAAACCATCATCATCTACTTGATCACATATCAACTTTTTCTTAGGTTCTACACATCTAGCTAGCCAATACTCAACTTGTTCATCATTATCCTCAGGTGCAACAACAACATACACATGTCCTAGAAAAGAAATTTAAGTACATGTAGAAATAAAACTTGTTAGAATTTATAATTAAAATTCAATCATAAATTATATGTCAATACATAAAATATATAATTTAAAGTTATAAACAAGAAATTGAATTAAATTACCAAGTTGTATGAGGTCTGAAACACGATCCTAATCTTTTGATGCAAATGCATGTTCTGGGTCTTCATTTCTTTTAACATCTTGATATTGTGTCTCGCTAGGTGCTAAGGATTTGTGTTGCCATTCTTCAACCCATTCTATATTCTCGCATTCTTCCCATTCACCTGCAACACAAAATTGACAAAAACATGCAAGCTCTCTAGTCCATATAGTCCAAGTGTTAGAATTAGAACTCTTAAATGAATGCCATCTAGCTGACCCATTGATTGTATCATAGTCATATCTTGGAAGGATATTCTCCTCTTTAACTAGCCAGAAGAAACGTCTAATTGTAGAGTTCTGACTTGATCCTGTGGATAAAGTTGCACTACACCAATCCACAATTGCACTTGCATTTTTAAATTTAGCCTTTTCCTCAAATTTGAGTTGCTCTCTGCAAAGGGCTCCCTTAACACATGCACCAGCACCATCATGTTCTCCTTTCCCGTGTCCAGCCTCAAAAAAACTCCACATGTGTTCGATATTAGTTTTCTTATGAATCCTACTCAACCAATAAAACATTCTAGCATTCTTGAATTGCCTTGTGCAATTATCTGACCATATTAGATGTTGTGTCATCTGAATTTCTCTCTCCCTTAAATTCTCAAAAAAGGTCTTGAAGAAATACTAGACAAACTCATATGAGTGTAATTTATTATCACTCATATAGAAATGGTACTCTCTCAAAATTTTACGATCCTCTTCTATACTATCTGGTGCATGCCTATAGACAATATCGACAAAAAATGATACTTGCACTGAATTGTAGTATTGTGATTGGACCTTATCTTGTGGTGCAAGCGTGTAGTTCTCTGAAAAGTCAATGACCAAAAGTATACTACCAACAGGAAAGGTATCCTTACATATTCAAAACTGACCATTGAGCCATCTAGCATTTTGAGAGTATTTAACATATTTAGGTACGATCTTACTCTTAAATTCATTCATAAATGCACGAACACTAACTTTTTCAGTGATTAGATCGCACCATCTTCCAACCTTTCCATCCTTTAGTGGATACTCAACAGTTTTAAATCTTTTAACATCAACTAATTGTTGTCCAAAATCATTTGAAAGATTTTCATGCAAACATTCATCCAACAATGCAAGATTGCCACATATATCACATACACCAAAAACACATGCATTGAAAAGAAAATTTTGCTCATTTGGTGGGTTGCAAAATAAAATTGATATAAACTCCTTTATAGTTTTAGGTGGTATATTTATACCACATTCTTGCAACATTCTATTACTATGCATGGTAATACGTATATATCAAAATACATCATAATGGTAGCGAAATTGAACAAGAGTTTTGCAACAACATGTGACTCTTTCCTTATTAATTCGAACATACCAAGGTTTACACTTTTCAAAAGACCTTTGACAAATTCTAATAGTCAACACCTTATCATCCAAAAAAAATTTGTACAATTCAGTTTCAGTCATGTCCAATAGGTGTTTTGGATGTGGATCACAAATTTTTCACCCAACTCTTAATTTTAGAGCATCTCTAGCATTAGGTGATACTCTCGTATTATCGTGCTAGAATTTTTTGATCAAAGTTTTGACTTCACCAATAAGTTTCATATCAGACCTTGGTAGTCTACCACTAAAAGTCCACAAATTGTTTGCCAGATCACTTTCAAAGTTAACTCTTCTTTTTATAGCTCTTGACAAAGTTTTACGATGAATATTAAGATATCCACTTATGTTACTCATCATTCTTTTTATCAGAAGTTGTTTGGCTTACTAAAGTTGTTGTTATTGCCCATCATGCCGCATTTTTATCATTAGAATGACTTTTCTTTCCGATTGTATCAAAGGCGCTAGCAACAGTCAATACAACTTGTTTTAAAGACTCGTCCTTCTTCTTGGGTTTGACATAAAAGCCTAACTTCTTCATCACTTTTCGCATTTTAGTCATTTTAATTAGTTGTACCATTAATTGACATTGAAACCCAAATTTCTTATTATTAAAAAAATGTCTAAACAATCTATTTGCATGTGTCATAATCTATCTCCATGAAACCAAGCCAAGAAGATTGTCTAGTACATCACTTTTAATTTCAAAATTTTCATTCATTTGATTATCATTCAAACATGTTTCATTTTCAATTGGTGTTTCTATGTCTACATCCACATTATTAGTTTCACTTGCAAGTGGATTTTCAATTTCATTTGGAGTTTCAATTTTGGTTTCAATTTCAATTTCAAGTTGAGATCTAGTTTCATTTGGGGTTTCAATTTGGATTTCAATTTTAGTTTGAACTTGAGTTCTAATTTCATTTGGCGTTTGATTTAATAAGTAATCTGCTTCTACTAAATCACCAATTTCTTCATGAGAAAAAACATAGGGCTGTGAAGACATACATGTATCCAATAATGGATTAGAAGATGCATCTTGTAACAACCCACCCTGATTCATCCAACAAAAATTGAGTATATTTTTTTTTCTTGTTATGTTTTATTCAATTGCATACTCTAGGCATCCATCCAAATAGGATTGGGCATTCATCCATTCGGGATGAGCTTCTAACCATACGGGTTAGGCAATTGTCCATACGGGACGTAAATTCCATCTATCCAATACGGGATAGGCATCTACCCATACAGGGTAGGCATCCATCCAAACGGGATAGGAGATGCTCTGGCCAGAGACTTAGACTCATCGGGGCCATTCGGGTCCTGAGCCACTCACTAAGTACTACATTCTTCTAACAAGAATGCACCGAGGTCGCCGTCCTTAGGAGTAATAAGAAAATAATACAAGCTTGAATTCCGCCTCGGAATTTGGCTTAAAGCCTCAGGAAGTCAAGCGAATCCATACGGGATTCCTTCCGAGTATGCATCGAATTAAGTTTGATTATCTTATCTTTCAATTAGGATTCTTACTCAACCAAGCCTAGACCCCACCCATGAACGCCTGAGTACGAGGGACAACTCCGTCCCAAGACTGCCTACATACCCGCTTCGGCACGGGATCAAGGCGTAAAGTATGTAGTTCTATTTTCTAATCTATGGTTTGATGTAAACTGATTTTTGTGGGTACGCAACCCTTTCTAGGGTCAGTGTCCCAGACAGTTTCTCTGCGGTTGCTACCCACGAAGGTAGCACTTAAGTGAAGGCTCAAGATGGCCTATTGCTGGTGGCCTAAACAAAATAACTAGAACCTAATACTTATCATGAGCATCACCCAATTGCAAATCACCAATATCCCTTCGAGGTGAATAATTAAATAATAAATAAGTAAATTTCACAAGAGCTCTTAACTTGACCATCCCTAAGAGGGGTTTACTATGGTTTATCTCAACGGATGTGGAATTCAATTAAAAGTTATCTTATTAAATTATCGATCCAAGAGGGATTACCCGCCCCTTGGATTTTTAACTTCCAAATGTCCCTTATTACTCCCCGACGATTTATAGGGACGATGCCACAGACGTCGTTAATGCAGCTTTATTAGGCGTTAAGTGCAGTAGTTCAACACGACGGCATTACCCGTAAGCGTGACCCAGAGGCACCGTATATACCGAACGCTGCTAGTTTTAGTTTTCCAACTCCATTTGTTTAGTTTTCTAAACTAACATCATACTTGAATATAATTATGAAATGGATGTACATAATTTTAAACCTTAAATACTATTTGAACAAGGAATATCATTATTCTACAATTAATTAGATTAATACATGTATTGGCATGGTAATGATAATTGTGAACTTACGAGTAATCGCATGAAAATTAAGGAATACGAAATAATCATAATGCAATGCAAAAGTAACGTCATTTATATTCAAAATGCAGAAATGTTTTTCTCTATCGCAAGACTTAATTAGTTATAAGGTTACAAATTTCTCATGAGTGACCAAATTGAATAATAATGAGACTTTACTTATCTCAAAAGTTATGGGTCAAATAATCCATTCATTTCTCTAAGGATTTGAAATAATACATTGAATTCAACTCTTGTTAATTTTAAGGAAATTAAATTTAGCTAAACAAATGTACATGAAAAAGAAATTAATTTAATTTTAATTTAAAACGATACACAAAAAAAAATACTTAAATGTTAAATCGAATGTTAAACTTCCATCGAAATTTCCTATGGCAATCTCGTTTTAATTATTGTATATAGAACAGGGGGTGGGGACCACGGGTCCCGCCACTCCCTACGGTCCTGCATGTGCAGGCCCGTAGGGGTTGACGGGGCCACGTGGTCCCCTCCACTCCCCTGCGGCCACTTGCAGTGACCACAGGGTAGTGGGGGTACCACTAACCCTGCCGGCTTACGGTAACGCCTTTCTGCGCTCGTATGGTTATTTTCGGGGTCTGTGCGTACGTGTGGTTATTTTGGGGTCTGTGCGTACGCAGTGATTGATAATGTATCATTTAAATTGCAAATTGACAATGGGGTTATATAATCTATATATGTATATATATATATATATATATATATATGTATATATATATATATATGTATATATATATATATGTATATGTATATATATATATATATTTGTATATATATATATGGTTTCAAATTCTTTACAGGATAATTTTTATTCAAGAAGGTAAGAATAGGTAAAATAACTGAGTAATTCTTGGTTTGTCTCCTTACAGAAACCAGACCTTTAATGTATGTATATATATATTTTTTTTTTAAAATCAGAATCACAGAAAGAGAGAGAGAAAGATTTATCCAGCCATTACAGGAAGGGAGTTGTTCTCAGACTTCTCAGGAAATTGGTTTGTTTCCAGGGTTATTCTCAGAGTCCAGGAGGATTTATTCAACTGGTAATTTCAGTGAGCTCTTTATTCAATCCACAGAGAGTTTTCAAAAAGAAAATAATAATAAGAATACTCCTTAAATGAGATTTGGATAACAATAACCAGAGAGATGAAAGATGGTTCTTCTTAGCAAGAATCAAAAAGAATAAGAGGAACAATTTAAATCTGGATCTAGATTTAATATTACATTATTTTTTAAAAAAAAAAAACAGTGAATCTAATTCTTTGTCAAGCAAATTTAATCTACTTCCTTATCAAGAATCTGAAACTAATAATCAACAATTTGTTCTATTCTACTCCAAAATTTAAAACTAAATTTTATCAAAGTTTGAAACAATGAATCAACAAATTTATTTTTCTTTCTATCAAACATTTTAATCTACTCCAAATCTGAACTAAATTTTATCAAAATCTGAATAATGAATCAACAATTTATTTTCCAAAATCAAGAATCCAAACAATGAATAAACAATTTAAAACATTTTAATCTAATTCTTATCAAATTCTGAAACTAATTTCACGAATGAATTTCATTTCCATAAAATAATCTAATCTAATCTACAACAAGAACAAGATGCACAAACTAAGCTTGAAGGAACCTGGATGCTTGCAAAAATGGTGTAGAGTCTTCCTTGATCCTCCAAATTGAAGTGAAATCCTCCCAACAAAACCTTGGCTGCAAATGAAAAATGGACTACAAAGGAGAAATTGCAGAATTTTCTTATGGAATAGCTAGCTTTTCTTTTGAAACTTGTACCTATTTTATAAAGCAAATTTCAAATTCCCACTACCTAATTTTAAATTAAAAAAAAAATGAGATTCTCTCCCAATTTGGCCTCCATGCAAATTAATTGGGCTTAGTGGGAGGAGTTACATGCAAGGAGGTGGAGAAGCCTCTAGAAGCTTCTTATTCCTCCTACAACATGTGCCTTAATGTGAGGGAAATTAAATAACTAATTTAAAATATATATGCATTTTCCATGTGTGTGGGGTTTATTATTATTATTATTTTTTTATTCCCTTACAATATTCATTCAATAATTCATCCAAAGAATATAAGTAGAGTTTTGTAATTTAAAACAAAAAAGGTGATAAAGGAGGGTTGTGACATCCTCCCCCCCTTAAATCTGTGCATCGTCCCGATGCACTTATTAAATGCATTCAAAAGAGTTTATAGTTCATGTTCAAAACAAAAAGGGAAATAGCTGCTGCATCTCCTTAGCATCCTCCCACGTGGCATTCTTCTCGTCATACTGGTCCCATTGCACTTTGCACTGATCAACCTCTCTGTTGCACAACTGGCACTGGCGCCTCTCCAAGATTCTGAATGGCTCTATCATTATTCCCCCCATTTCTTGGACCTGCAAGGCATCCCAATTCAAAATGTGTTTCTCATCAGGTACATACTTCTTAAGAAGAGATACATGGAAGACATCATGGATTCGGCTCAATTGGGGAGGTAAGGCCAATCGATAAGCAACTGGATTAATTCTTCCCAATATTTCAAAGGGTCCGACATAACGCTGTGCAAGCTTAGTCTTTTTCCCAAATCTTATGGAACTCTTGTGTGGCCTAACCCTTAGGAAGACTTTCTCTCCTACTTCAAACTCCCTTGGTGTTCTGTTTTTATCTGCATAACTTTTCTGCCTATCCGAGGCTTCCTTCAACCTTTGCCTAATTTCCTTAGTTTTCCTTTCCATTTCTTTCAACATATCTGGCCCAATAATCACTTTATCCTCAAGACTATCCCAACTCAAAGGTGTTCGACATGGTCTACCATACAAAGCTTCAAAAGGTGTCATTCCCAAAGATGTTTGATATGTATTATTGTAGGCAAACTCTACCAAAGGTAGGTACTCTTCCCATTTTCTCTGTTGGTCCATGCAGTACATATGAAGCAGGTCTTCCATAATCTGATTTGTCCTTTCTGTCTGACCGTCGGTTTCCGGGTGGTATGCGGTGCTAAAATTTAGTTGAGTCCCTAGAGCTGATTGAAGAGTGGTCCAAAACCTGGAAGTGAATCTTGCATCTCTGTCTGATATGATTTTCTCTGGTACTCCATGCAACCTAACTATCTCCTTAATGAAACGTCTAGCCAAGGTGGGTGCATCATCTGTCAGATTTCCTGGTATAAAGTGTGCCACCTTAGTGAGCTTGTCAATTACTACCATTATTGCATCATGCCTAGAAGGTGACATGGGTAGCCCTTGTACAAAATCCATACTAATAGCTTGCCACTTATGCTGGGGTACATCGTGCAATTGTAACAATCCAGCTGGGTGCCTATGTTCTGCCTTTACTCTTTGACATTCCAAACATTTAGCTACATACTTGACAATATCGCTCTTCAACCCTTGCCAAAAGTATAACTTCTTTAGATCTGCATAAAGTTTGTTAACTCCTGGGTGGCCTGAATAAGGGGCATTGTGAGCCTCCGATAAAACTACTTCCCTTAAATTCCCTGAATTAGGAACATAGATTCTGTTATTGTATCTGAGTAGTCCATCTTCATCAAATGTATACCCTTCGACCTTAGGGTCAGTCGGGTTGTGTCTTATAGTTAATTTGACTTGCTCATACCATGGGTCATGTCCTTGCTCATCCATTACTTGCCCTTTGAAGGAGGTTTTGAAGGTTGCTATAGTCATCAAGTGCCTTCTCCTACTTAAGGCATCTACCACCCTATTTTCTTTCCCCTTAATATATTCAATCTCAAAGTCATATTCACTTAGAAACTCTAACCACCTTCTTTGTCTGGCATTTAAGTGAGGTTGGGTAAAGATGTATTTTAGTCCTTGGTTGTCCGACTTAAGCTCAAAGGGCTTCCCTAGTAAGAAGTGTCTCCACTTTTGCAGGGCATGCACAATTGCTGCCAACTCTAAGTCATGGGGTGCATAATTGACTTCATGAGTTTTTAGCTTCCTAGATTCATAAGCCACTACCCCTTCATCTTGGACAAGTACTCCTCCTAACCCTTCAATAGAAGCATCTGTTACAACTGTGAAGTGTCCATTTGGGTCTGGTACCTTTAGAATGGGTGTTGAAGTTAGTTTTCCCTTCAAGATTTGAAATGCCTTATCACTTTGCTCGGTCCATACAAACCTTTTGCCCTTCCTTTGCAACGAGGTGATGGGATTTGCTATCTTAGAGAATCCTTCCACAAACCTCCTATAGTAACCTGCTAGCCCCATAAAGCTTCTTACCTCTGAAACATTCTTAGGGATTGGCCATTCTACTATCGCCTTTATTTTATCTGGGTCGACTGCTATTCCTTCCTTTGATATTATATGCCCAAGATAGTGAATCTTTTCCTCAAAGAAGGCGCATTTGGACAATTTTCCATATAACTTATGTTCTCTCAATCTTTGCAAAACAATTTGTAGGTGCGCTAAATGTTCCTCTTCATTTCTAGAATAAATCAAAATGTCATCCAAGAATACCAAAACAAACTTATCCAAGTAGTCATGGAATACGCTATTCATCAGGTTCATGAATGCAGCTGGGGCATTAGTTACTCCAAAAGGAACTACTGTGAATTCATAGTGTCCATATCTCGTCCTGAAAGCTGTCTTCGGAATGTCTTCTTCCTTAATTCTGAGTTGATGGTACCCCGACCGAAGATCTATCTTCGAGAAAACTGCCGCTCCTTTCATTTGGTCAAAAAGGTCCTCTATGCGAGGTAAGGGATACCTATTCTTTATGGTGACTTTGTTCAACATCCTATAGTCGATGCATAGCCTTAAGGTTCCATCCTTCTTCTTAACAAATAAAACTGGCGCTCCCCATGGTGATACACTTGGCCTTATTAATCCCTTAGCTAAGAGTTCCTCTAATTGCATCTTGAGCTCTTGTAATTCAGTTGTGTTCATCCGGTAAGGTGCCTTTGATACTGGTTCAGCTCCTGGGAGTACTTCGATAGAAAAGTCAAACTTTCTCTTGGGGGGTAAGCCGGGTAGTTCTTCTGGAAAAACATCCCTAAATTCCTTTAAGAAAGGGGTATTTTCAAATGTTGGTGTATTTTCCTCCTTTCCTTCATCAATTTCGACCATAAATATTTGTCCTCCTCTTCTCCTTTCCTTCTTTAATTGCATTGCTGAGATAGTTTCTATACTAATGGGTTTAAACTTTCCTTGGATTTTGACCCTTCTCCCCCCATCATCCAAACATTCAACAATTTTGCTATAACAATCTACATTAGCTTGATGGTCTGCTAACCAACTCATTCCCATAATTACATCATATAATCCTAAGGGTTCCACATAGAGATCTACCCTTGTTTCGAACTCAGGGAATTGTACCCTTGCCCTCGGTAAACACTTAGTTACTTCTCTAGTTGCCTTATCCCCATATTGAACCGTCCATGATGACTCCATTTGATTAACTTTTAATGCATATTTGTTTACTAACTCAGGTGAGATGAAACATTCAGATGATCCAGTGTCAATTAGAATTGATATTGGTTGTTCAAATAGTGTACCTGTAGTTTCCACGGGAACATTCTGGTATCTTCTTCTTTGGTTCCTAACTGCTGCATGAATCCTCTGTTGGGGCCCTTGTTGGGGTTGATTGGCTCTAATTTGTCCTTGCATCCTGGGGCAATCTCTAGCAAAATGGTTCTCCCTGCACATAAAGCATCCACCTGGAGGACCTCTCCTACCTTGATTTCTAGGGGGATCATTCCTTGTTTCATTTCCCCTGGGTGGATAAGTTATCCTGTTCTACTGGTCATTCCTGTTATAGTTGCCCCTGTTATCATTGCCCCTGTTATTATTGCCCCTGTTATCATTGCCCCTGTTATTGTTGCCCCTATTATTATCATTTCCATTCCTCTGATATTGATTAGGCGGTGGTCTCCTTTCGGAAGAGTTATTCCTTTGACCCTTGTTGAAATTAGTGTTTCCATTGAATTCTTGCTTCCTTTTAAATGAGTGGTTCCCATTATAGTTTCGTTCTGCTAGTGTTTGAATCTTCCTCTCTTGCCTTAGAGACTTTTCAAGAACTTCATTCATGTTTCTGGGTCCATGCATATCAACCTCTGCCCCTATGTTGGTATTCAGCCCCAAAATGAATTTCCTTGCTTGGCCTTCTTCATCCCTTTGGTACATAGGCACATACTTAAGCAACTTGGCGAATTTATCCCAATATTGTTGAACGGATAGGGACCCTTGACGTAGATTATGGAATTCTGTCACTTTCTCATCAAAGAACAATTGGGGGAGCCACCTATCTCGAAAATGGTGAACAAATTGATCCCATGTGATTGTATCCCTGTTATACCCATTTTGTTCCTTGGTGTTGGTCCACCAACTAGCCGCCTCCCCTGTGAGTTGATAGGAGCCCCATAAAGCCTTAGTTGTTTCGCTGAAATCTCTTAGCTCAAAATATTTCTCCATTTCATTTAGCCAATTCTCAGCCCCTTCACCAATCTGCCTCCCATCGAACTTAGGAGGGGTGATTTTCTTCAAATCCTTGGAGAGTTCTAATATGTTATTTTCCTTTCCTTTACCCATCAGATTTCCTTGATTGCTACCAGGGTTTCCATTCTCGGTACTGCTTCTATTCTCATAGTCATTCTGCCTTTCCCTAAGATCCTGTAGTGATTGTTCCAGGAAGTTGATTTTATCTCTTTGTTCGGTTAGAAGGTCGATTATAGCTTGAACCCCATCTCCGTTATTCCCTAGGTTGTGTCGATCCTCTTCATGATCTTCCTCATGGTTTCCTTCATGGTTCTCCTCATGGTTTTCCTCACTTTGACTCCTGGTACGTCTCCCATTACCCCTTCCTCTTCCTCTTCCTCTTCCTCTTCCTCTTCCTCTTCCTCTTGCCATTCTAGGTTTTACCTGAAAGTTAAATTGTGTAGTTAGTTTCTTCTCTTTTTTTTTTTGTAGAATTAAATTTAATTTCCTATTATTGTAAAACATTCCCTTAGTTGAAGTGAGCACAAGGCCTAGATTTGAACCTTTGCTCTGATACCACATGTAACAACCCACCCTGATTCATCCAACAAAAATTGAGTATATTTTTTTTTCTTGTTATGTTTTATTCAATTGCATACTCTAGGCATCCATCCAAATAGGATTGGGAATTCATCCATTCGGGATGAGCTTCTAACCATACGGGTTAGGCAATTGTCCATACGGGACGTAAATTCCATCTATCCAATACGGGATAGGCATCTACCCATACAGGGTAGGCATCCATCCAAACGGGATAGGAGATGCTCTGGCCAGAGACTTAGACTCATCGGGGCCATTCGGGTCCTGAGCCACTCACTAAGTACTACATTCTTCTAACAAGAATGCACCGAGGTCGCCGTCCTTAGGAGTAATAAGAAAATAATACAAGCTTGAATTCCACCTCGGAATTTGGCTTAAAGCCTCGGGAAGTCAAGCGAATCCATACGGGATTCCTTCCGAGTATGCATCGAATTAAGTTTGATTATCTTATCTTTCAATTAGGATTCTTACTCAACCAAGCCTAGACCCCACCCACGAACGCCTGAGTACGAGGGACAACTCCGTCCCAAGACTGCCTACATACCCGCTTCGGCACGGGATCAAGGCGTAAAGTATGTAGTTCTATTTTCTAATCTATGGTTTGATGTAAACTGATTTTTGTGGGTACGCAACCCTTTCTAGGGTCAGTGTCCCAGACAGTTTCTCTGCGGTTGCTACCCACGAAGGTAGCACTTAAGCGAAGGCTCAAGATGGCCTATTGCTGGTGGCCTAAACAAAATAACTAGAACCTAATACTTATCATGAGCGTCACCCAATTGCAAATCACCAATATCCCTTCGAGGTGAATAATTAAATAATAAATAAGTAAATTTCACGAGAGCTCTTAACTTGACCATCCCTAAGAGGGGTTTACTATGGTTTATCTCAACGGATGTGGAATTCAATTAAAAGTTATCTTATTAAATTATCGATCCAAGAGGGATTACCCGCCCCTTGGATTTTTAACTTCCAAATGTCCCTTATTACTCCCCGACGATTTATAGGGACGATGCCACAGACGTCATTAATGCAGCTTTATTAGGCGTTAAGTGCAGTAGTTCAACACGACGGCATTACCCGTAAGCGTGACCCAGAGGCACCGTATATACCGAATGCTGCTAGTTTTAGTTTTCCAACTCCATTTGTTTAGTTTTCTAAACTAACATCATACTTGAATATAATTATGAAATGGATGTACATAATTTTAAACCTTAAATACTATTTGAACAAGGAATATCATTATTCTACAATTAATTAGATTAATACATGTATTGGCATGGTAATGATAATTGTGAACTTACGAGTAATCGCATGAAAATTAAGGAATACGAAATAATCATAATGCAATGCAAAAGTAACGTCATTTATATTCAAAATGCAGAAATGTTTTTCTCTATTGCAAGACTTAATTAGTTATAAGGTTACAAATTTCTCATGAGTGACCAAATTGAATAATAATGAGACTTTACTTATCTCAAAAGTTATGGGTCAAATAATCCATTCATTTCTCTAAGGATTTGAAATAATACATTGAATTCAACTCTTGTTAATTTTAAGGAAATTAAATTTAGCTAAACAAATGTACATGAAAAAGAAATTAATTTAATTTTAATTTAAAACGATACACAAAAAAAAATACTTAAATGTTAAATCGAATGTTAAACTTCCATCGAAATTTCCTATGGCAATCTCGTTTTAATTATTGTATATAGAACTGGGGGTGGGGACCACGGGTCCCGCCACTCCCTACGGTCCTGCATGTGCAGGCCCATAGGGGTTGACGGGGCCACGTGGTCCCCTCCACTCCCCTGCGGCCACTTGCAGTGACCGCAGGGTAGTGGGGGTACCACTAACCCTGCCGGCTTACGGTAACGCCTTTCTGCGCTCGTATGGTTATTTTCGGGGTCTGTGCGTACGTGCGGTTATTTTGGGGTCTGTGCGTACGCAGTGATTGATAATGTATCATTTAAATTGCAAATTGACAATGGGGTTATATAATCTATATATATATATATATATTTGTATATATATATATATATTTGTATATATATATATATATATATATTTGTATATATATGGTTTCAAATTCTTTACAGGATAATTTTTATTCAAGAAGGTAAGAACAGGTAAAATAACTGAGTAATTCTTGGTTTGTCTCCTTACAGAAACCAGACCTTTAATGTATGTATATATATATATATATATATATATATTTTAAATCAGAATCACAGAAAGAGAGAGAGAAAGATTTATCCAGCCATTACAGGAAGGGAGTTGTTCTCAGACTTCTCAGGAAATTGGTTTGTTTCCAGGGTTATTCTCAGAGTCCAGGAGGATTTATTCAACTGGTAATTTCAGTGAGCTCTTTATTCAATCCACAAAGAGTTTTCAAAAAGAAAATAATAATAAGAATACTCCTTAAATGAGATTTGGATAACAATAACCAAAGAGATGAAAGATGGTTCTTCTTAGCAAGAATCAAAAAGAATAAGAGGAACAATTTAAATCTGGAACTAGATTTAATATTACATTTTTATTTTTTTTTAAAAACAGTGAATCTAATTCTTTGTCAAGCAAATTTAATCTACTTCCTTATCAAGAATCTGAAACTAATAATCAACAATTTGTTCTATTCTACTCCAAAATTTAAAACTAAATTTTATCAAAGTTTGAAACAATGAATCAACAAATTTATTTTTCTTTCTATCAAACATTTTAATCTACTCCAAATCTGAACTAAATTTTATCAAAATCTGAATAATGAATCAACAATTTATTTTCCAAAATCAAGAATCCAAACAATGAATAAACAATTTAAAACATTTTAATCTAATTCTTATCAAAGTCTGAAACTAATTTCACGAATGAATTTCATTTCCATAAAATAATCTAATCTAATCTACAACAAGAACAAGATGCACAAACTAAGCTTGAAGGAACCTGGATGCTTGCAAAAATGGTGTAGAGTCTTCCTTGATCCTCCAAATTGAAGAGAAATCCTCCCAACAAAACCTTGGCTGCAAATGAAAAATGGACTACAAAGGAGAAATTGCAGAATTTTCTTATGGAATAGCTAGCTTTTCTTTTGAAACTTGTACCTATTTTATAAAGCAAATTTCAAATTCCCACTACCTAATTTTAAATTTTAAAAAAAATGAGATTCTCTCCCAATTTGGCCTCCATGCAAATTAATTGGGCTTAGTGGGAGGAGTTACATGCAAGGAGGTGGAGAAGCCTCTAGAAGCTTCTTATTCCTCCTACAACATGTGCCTTAATGTGAGGGAAATTAAATAACTAATTTAAAATATATATGCATTTTCCATGTGTGTGGGGTTTATTATTATTATTATTTTTTAATTCCCTTACAATATTCATTCAATAATTCATCCAAAGAATATAAGTAGAGTTTTGTAATTTAAAACAAAAAAGGTGATAAAGGAGGGTTGTGACACATCTGAATTAAATGGTTCTATTGTGTTTCCTTCATCAGCATTTATGGTCTCATCGATGTTCTCCTCTTCTGAAACGATCCTGGAACTTGAAGCTCCTTGTCTCATTCTTGCTCTTCTCTCTTGTTGACGTATTGCCTCCTCCTTGTTTTCTACAATCTCCTCAGTTGTCAGAACCTTCCTTTGCCTCTTCCTACATTGATTTGATCCCATGTTTGCACCAAATTTTAAATTTGAATCGATCTCCTTACCAAATTGACAATAAGACGGAAAAAGAGAATGATTAATCAAAACATTCTCTTTGCAGATCGTACCTATCAGGCAATGATTGAAAAATCATTCAATCATTAAGATTTGTGCTTGTGGGCCACAATCTAGCTCAACAGATCTTTTCAAAAACAGGTGCTCATTAAGGTACCCATTTTAGAATCGAGTGCCCTTTTTTAAAAATGGGCACCTGTTTCGCTTTCAACGGTACAAAGTGAAACGGGCGCCCATTTTTTAAAATTAGGGGCGGGAAACAACCCTTAGGCTTGTTTTTTTCTTTGGGATAGGCTTGATCCCACCAAGCCTATGCTTGGACCTCCAAAGAAATGGCTAAGGTAAAACGACATTAAATTTCTACCTTGGCCTAATTTTTTGAGGGCCTTCCTGATTGAATTTTTTGACGAAACGAAAACCCATTAGAGTTTTTAGCGTCCTGATTTCAGAAATGTAAATTTCATAGTGATAAGATTATTTTTACTATTTTTGTATTTTTTATTAATCAAAAGTGGTACCTAAACCTAAAATACCGAGGTTCAGTAAAACTTTAATAACTTTTTTTGTTTTTAGGATTTTAGAAAAATAAACTATATGACATCGATCTACATACAATTCTTTTTAATATTAAAAAAAAAATTGAAAAATATGAAATTTTCATCAAATTATGGTGGTCATACACCCGATGTTTTGAAAATATATTTTATTGTCAGTTAAAAATTAATTAAAAAAAATATATTCAGTAAAAAAAATAAGCAAAAATATTCTAATCAATATTTGGTGTCTTAGGTATCGTTTTCCAGAAGTATTTGCAAAAACTCATTTATTTACATCAAAAAAGGGTGGTCGTACACATGTGTGATATGGTCCTAAAACCGGCATTTTGAAAAACCAGTTTTTAAACATGCCTATTAGAAAGCAATTTCTACCATGTGGGTATTAAAATAAATTACATATTTGAAAAGTAGACTTCGAGCACTATACTTTCTATTACTGAAGTTTTTTGAGGTTCAATCTCTAAGTGCATCAAATTTTGACATCAATCGATAGAAATTTTGAAAAAATAGAGAAAATACTTCCACTTTTTGCCCAAAAGTGAGACTCAACTTCTTACAGCCACCTTGTGTGTGTGTGTGTGTGTGTGTGTGTGTGTGTGTGTGTGTGTGTGTGTGTGTGTGTGTGTGTGTGTGTGTGTGTGTGTGTGTGTGTGTGTGTGTGTATGTATGTATGTATGTATGTATATATGTCTATGTGTGTGTGTGTGTGTATGTATATGCATATGTATATGTGTATGTGTATGTGTATGTGTATGTGTGTATATATATTATATATACATACATACACACATACATACACTCACACACACATACATACACATATATGTATGTATGTATGTGTGTGTGAGTGTATGTATGTGTGTATGTATATGTGTATGTATGTATGTATGTACGTATACATATACATATACATATATGTATACGTATATATATATATATATAGATATACATATGTATATATACATATGTACATATGTATATATATGTATGTGTGTGTGTGTATGTATGTATGTATGTATATATGTACGCACATACACACACGTGCATATAAATGTATACATACATACATATATGTATGTATGTGTATATATATGTATACACACAAAGACACACCCACACACACACACACACACACACACATATATATGTAGACACTTAAATTAATTATTTTAATTAATTTAATTCTCTCACATAGTTAATTTATTTAATTATGTTAATCCTTATTCTCCTCAGTATTAATTAAATTTAATTTAATTAATATTGTCACTATAGTCCAATGATTGATTTATTTAATAAATCAGTTCTCCCTCATTCTTTTAAGGTATCCAAAATTATTTTTTCCTAAATTCCCCCTTTAATTAATTAATCTCAATTCATTAATTAACCCAGGTGATTCCTACAAATCACCTTTTCCTAATCTATCATTAACCTAATCAATTTTTCTAGAAGTCCTCTTAATCCTACTTACCATTATTTCCTAAATTTTAATTGCCTCCACTCATTCTCTCTCCTATTCAAATCCTCCTACAAATCCCACTTGCCTTAATCTCACCTAATCATTCTTCTAATCTCTCCTCTAATGAGTTGCTAGTGGCTAATCCTCATGATTAGGCACAAAGTCAACTCCTTGTCTCCTCACTCACCCACCTTCCTTAAATTCTATTTTCCTAGGTGAATGTGAGATTTTCAAAATCTCACATTCCTCTAGGTATCCCTTTACCCAAGGAATTTTTAATTCCTTTCTATTCCTCCAATCCCCATGCTCCATCTTTTAGGGAATTTTTAATTCATTCTCCTCATCCTCCAAGGAATATTTTTATTCCTTTTGTTTTCCCTAAATGCAGTGGGAATATCTCTTGGACTCCACACTTGTCTTGTCAATTCCTCTTGATCCATGTGTGGGCTCACATGCAATCTTGACCCTCCATCTTCAATCAATCTTATCCCTCCATTTCCTCTCTCCATCTTCTATAAAGTGGAAACTCCACTCCTTCATTTTTCATCTCCAAATCAAGTAAGTTTATGCTGCCCATTTGAGTTCAAATCATCATCCAAGCATCCAAGCTATAGCCAAATCCATAGAAATCCATCACTTAGTCATTTATCCATCCATCTCATCCTCCCATCAAACATATTGTGCACATTTGGAGAGCCAACCACATACAATCCAAGAGAAAATCCAATCAGGTTGGAGACGGGCATTATTCCAACCTCATCACGCTCAATCCGAGGAACAAGAGGAGATCTATGGAGGTATAATGGTTTTTATTAAGTTTGTTTTATTTCATGTTTATTTATGCTTAGATTAACCATTTGCTTTCATTTCAAATTTCCCTCGGTTCATTTTGGCACGCCCGGTGGGATCCACATCCCTTATTTAACAATTTTCTTCTAATTTTTGTGAGTTTTTAGTCGCAGGTGTCAGAACAACGCGAGCAACTCAGGATCAGCGTGGGCGACAGGGTCTTTAACGCGTGCGCACGCGCTTCAGCTCAAGCAATTTAAATTTAAATCTATTAACTCGCCTTTCTTTTAGGTCTCGCGATCAGCGCGGGCGCTGTGGAAACAGCGCATTCGATTATAATATTTTTCTATCCGCTTTCCTAATTTTTATTTTCAAAATTCTGCTTTCTGTTTTATAATTAGTCTTTAAAACACCTAAAAAAATCTCAAAAAAAAAAAAATCAGTTAGTCTTTTGATTTGGTCTTTTTTTTTAATTTACAGACGTCACTTTAGCGCGAGTGCTGTGCGAATAGTGGGCGCTCTGCCAGAATCCCGCTCGTATTTAAATTTTTAAATTTTCAAATTTGTGCTAACCAGATAACTGGTTTTGTTTCTTTTGGCATGAGCGCATGCGCTTCAGTGTAACCGACATTAAAAAATTTCGACCACTTGCAGGTGTAACATTCTGTTTTTTTGCATTTTTTTAATTTTCTACATTTTTCAATTTTATGTCTTTAGATCCTACTACAGCGTGTACATGGGCGCTTCAGCGTGGTTGTCTGCAGAACAGCGCGAGCGCTGTTTCTGCAGAATTTTGCATATTAATCAAATTTTATGAGTTGAGATACGAGCAAACTTTGTGTTTTTTTTAATTAGGCACTTAAATCTAATTGGGTAAAATAACAATGTGTCTTACGTGTTTGGGAAAAGTGTAGAGGTAGGAGAGTATGCTCTTGTCTATATAAACAATCAGAAATCTAGACCCTTGAAACTTTTCTAGTTTGTTTGCATGTTCTTTACCTTTAGCGGGCTTGCCCTCCTAATCTGCCTGACACACTCGCACAAACGTTGGTGAGAGGGGAACGATCCAAGTGAGTACGGCTAAAACCTAAGCATCCCAACTCACTATAATAAATAGGCCTTTTGGGATGAAAATCTCGGAGGACGGAGCTATTTGAGAGTTCACTCTCATATTCGGCATTTTGTAGGGCCTTTAGGTCTCAATCACGCTTGTGTGACTACATCTTGCTTGGTACTTTATAGGACTATAGGCCTCAATCACACTTGCACGACTACAAGGGGTAGTCTTCGAACGAAAATCCTTACTAAGATCCCTAGGAATAGAAGCCACCCGGTTCACCTCCGAAAGGTGGATAATCTTTGTGCAAGGGAGATAGTAACTCCCCCAAGAGACTTGTCATATTGTGCCCCCATTAGCAGTTGGAGTCGACTAATACGGCATTGAGAATCCATTGCATGAGACTCAGTGGCTGTATTTTCATTAGCTATTGGGTGTGTACCTTAGTCAACAAGCAAAGGTTTTCCTCCTCAACCGACTTCCTAGGATAGCATGTTGCGCTTGATGTCTCTATTTGAGTCCATGACTAATGTGTTTGCTATGTCTTCTTACCAAGAATAGAGTTAGTGTATCCAAGTCAATATCCTAATCATCATAGTCCAAGTCCAAGTCAATTGTTTATCTCATCATAATCCAAGTCAAGTCTAGTCCAAGTCATAGTCCCTAGTCATCCCCACGTCATGTTTTGGTCATACCCAAGTCATGTCCTAGTTTGGTCCTAGTCATATCCTAGTCCAAAATTTTGAACCAGCCTTAATCAAGTTCAAGTCACACTTAAGTCCAAATTTTCCAACAAGTCAAACTACGTTGGAACTTTGCACGCCTCATGTTTCATAAGCCGAAGTTGTACAAGCATCCTAAGAATTCAATCCATCATCCAATCAAGAAGAAGCTCACACAAGCGCAACTCGTTAGATGCCAAAAGTTTTGGTATACCAACCGCAAACTCTTGCTCAAGCATAAGACATTTTTGCATCGATATCACGATTATACCCATGGTCATAGCAATGAGTTTGATGTTGGTCATGAGCTAAGAGTCTAAGCTTTACACTAAGTATCCAGATTGTCTTTCAATGCCAACTATCGTCAAAATCAGGGTGGTCACATACCTTCATATAATTTTCCTTCTGAACCTATTACTTATTGAGTCACTTCCATATCAAGGATAATCTAGTCATAAAATTCTTCTAATCATCACTATCACCCTTCTTTGATCTTTCATCATCAACCTTTTCTAAGGACTTAGCACACCAAGCAATCTTTAATCAATCATCTTTGATCAAATCAATCCTCAATCAATTACTTGAATCAATCATCCTTCAATCAAATCAACCTCACACTAAGGTTTTATGCCTTGTGAAACTCTATTTAGACCTCATCCTTAATCAATTAATCATTTGGCCTTTGTACTTGGGAAAGAATCCCCCCCAAGTACCTTTGCCTCATCCTTTGAGTCGATCAAGACTCTTATCCTACGTCTTTATTTTGCTTAGGATCATTAGTAAATCCTTAGTAGAAAAGAGACTTTTATCATTAACCTAAGGTCTAAATTTTACCCAACCTGGTCATTACCTTGCTTGTGATTTCATCGACATCTCCCACCTAAAATCCTCATGCAAGGACTAAGGTACGATCCTAATCAAACTCGTGTCCTAATCCAAGGATCCCATCAATCAATCTATCTAATTTCATCAAATCCAAATCAAATCCAAAATCCAAAATTTTCTCTAAGTCCTTTCATCAAGTCTTTTTCTCCCAATAAATATTTATAAGGTTATTCTTGTATGGTCACAACTCGATCCCAAAAGAAAAAGATGGTCGAACAACAATATGGCATGTCGGACATTATTGTCCTGTATCAAGACTCTGCCCAAGATCCTACACAAAGTGTGCAACCCGACATCCAAGATCCCCAACCACAAGGGGACCCTAACATGGTTGATCAAGATGACCTCTCTCTAGAAGTGCGAATATTCCTAGAAGACTCTTACAATCAAGAAATGATGGAGAAATTCATCTGACATAATTCTAGTGGTCTTCTGAAGATTATTATTGAAAATGGAGCTCGCCTTCCCCCTAATTTTGATAGATCCATTCTTAATCAACAACCACAAGGAGACCTTGTTCTTACTCACATCGTCACCTCTTCAACCTCAACCAATCGCGCCCCCGCCTATCATTCAACCCTAATCAATAGCACTCGTGGTATCCATCCCCATGGTCTCCATTTGACCTTCTTCCTTCTTAGCATCCATGCCAATATCCAATCTAATATCATCTATTTTCCAACATGCTTCTATGCCATCTTCTTCTACCTAACCATATGTCTCTATTCCACAATCCTCCATTCCTCTCATCAATGTTGCTAATTTCATACATGCTTCACTTCCTCCTATCACAACAATTTGTGGGTCACAACCAATTGTCACTCAAGTCCTTGTGACATCGGTAATCACATCTCACATCCCCACTTCTTCATCATATCAATACATTAGTGGTGGTGGTGCACCTTCCATGAACCACCCAATATTAGGGGCAAGCACAATCCATCATGTCCAAAATCTACAACAAGATATCATCAAGGAAATCCAGGACATGAAAAATATCATCAAGAACATTAAGGAAGGGACTAACAAGAGAAAACTTTATTTGTTTGAGGAATTATGTCCTTTTCCTTATGACCCGTCAATATCCATCGCGCCTTACCCACCAGGGTTTGAGATGCCTAAGTTCACAAAGTATGAGGGCCAAGGGGACCCCCGAGACCATTTCTGTGAGTTTCATATCTTATCATTATGTCAAGAGATATCCTATAGTGATTTATATCTTCATAGGCTCTTCCCTAAGAGCCTCACGGGAGACGCTCTTGCATGGTTCTCGTACTTGCCTCAAGGTTCTATCACCTCTTTCCTAGACTTAGCAGAAAAATTCATGGCCTACTATGCTTATAACATTGTCAATGATGTTTCTATGATGGACCTTTGTAACTCAAAATAGATGCCTGGAGAAACTTTCGCTAACTTCTTACAAAGGTGGCGACACCTTATCAAGAAATTCCAGTGGGATATGCCAGAGAAACATCAAATTGAATTATTTTAGAAAAATCTAGTACCCGAAATATCAAAACCCTTAACATCTCAATGCATGAAGTCTTTCCAGAAGTTGACTGGCAAAGGCCTATCCCTTGAACGTGTCTTGTTAGAGGATGGTACCCTAAAGCATTATAAAAAATCAAGTCATAATTCCTCCTCTTACCACAATGAAAAACCAAAATTTTGGTCTAAGAACAAGAACATAGTCAACGATGGTGTTACTGATGCAAAGCGGGTTCAACCCGTGGCCACTCCTCCAAAGCCCACCACCACTAATCACCAATTCAATACTCATCAAAACAATCAAAATCAATCTCAAAAGCCTCCCAACAATGTTTCAGTTTAGGGGTGACCACCCTGATCCAACAATAGGACTCCAAGAGAGTATACTCCTCTTGTTGAGCCCATTGAGGTTGTGTTCCAAAAGCTTGTCCAGGAAGGTGCGGTGGTTTTTCCAATAACTCGCCCATTTGATCCTAATCAACCCAAACCTAGGTAGTACAATGAAAATGAGTATTGTGAATATCATCATATCAATGGGCATGATACACGAAAATGTATGAAGCTGAAGATCTACATACAAGACCTCATTGATAAGGGTGATATCGAAGTAGTGACAACAAAACCAACAATGACAAACTCAAGATGTACCAGGAACCTTTCCCGAAGCATGACAAAGGCAAGGGCTCATAATCTAATGTCATGAACTACGATTAAACCAATAATATAACGAGATTTTAATTTTTAGTGGGTCGCATTGAGCCTAAAGATAACCATGTCAATGTCATCACTATCCAAGGAGCTAACCCTCCCTCTTCCCAAAGCAGACCTAGGATCACTGTCCAAGGTGATCTCGCCCCGTCTCAACTAGCAAGCAGACCTAACCCTGCCAAGATAGTCATTCAAGGAACCACACCTTCTGCTTCCCACTCTTAGAATGACTACAATATAACTACCCATCAAGGGAGAGTAACTATCCAAGGAGTCCCTCCTCCATTGAACCTGCCCCCCATGTCATCCACCCGCCGATATGATCTCCTTGATCATCTTGGGAAGACCCCCGCACAAATCTCCATCCTAGAGCTCCTCAAGACCTCCCCTATCCACAAGGAGATTTTAGAACAAGCCCTCCTTGAGTCGCGTGTCCCTGACAACATCAATGCTGCCCAATTCCAAGCCCTCATTGGAAATCTCGTTGCCCAACAACACCTTGTTTTCACTTCTAATGACGCTCCGGCATATGAGGACCATAACAAACCATTGTATATTGAAGCCCTTATCTAGAAACACAAGGTTAAATGTATCTTGATAGACGGTGGATTTGGGCTCAATCTTTGTACATATAAGTTAATAAAGCAATTGGGGCTTTCTGAGGACCTGGTTGATATGTCAGGAAGAATCACAATCAAAGCCTATGATGATGCATAAAGGGTTTCTAAAGAAATGATCACTTTGTCTCTTCAAGTGGGCCCTGTTACAATTGAGACCCCTTGCCAAATCCTGGATCTTGATCTCCCCTATAAAATCCTCCTCGGACGCTCGTGGATTCATTCCCTTCAAGTCATTCCTTCCACATCATCAATACATCAAATTCCCCTTCAATGGTAGAGATATCACTATCAAAGGTGATCCACAACCCTTTCAATACTGCAAGCTCTTAAAGGGGAAGCATCCATATCATTGCCCGTTAAATAGACCCTCTCCAACTCCCCCATTTGACGCATCCAAATTTGCCTCCACCTCATCTCAAACAGAGCCCAAAGTCAAGAACGTGGACAATAGTTGTGGAGAATACAAACTTGAGGATGTCTTATTAATAGGAAATCTCTATTTGTCTCCCAAATCATTTGCTAAGCCCAAAGAAATTAAAAAGATCACAAACCTGTTATACAATGCAAGGACACTACCTTCAAACAATGGGGTCCACTTGATGAGGAAAGTCTAGAGACAAATGTTTCTCTGTGGTTGTATCGAGAAGAAGATGAAGATCCAGCAAAAATACCTAAGAAGATGTATCCAATAGCGTTAGCCATAGTGGAGAAGATGGGTTATAAAGGACACGACCTAGGTTTGGAAGATAAAGGAATCAAAGCACCAATAAATCCCATCTCATACAAGTATAACAGGGGCTTGGGTTATACTCCGGTGCCTAAGATCACTATCATTGGTGCCCCTTCAAGTCCTTCTTTGGATGTCGAAGACTTTGATGAAGAAGAGTTCCATGAAATGCCTTTTGAATACGAAGCTGACATCTTCTTTGACAACCACGTCAACACCGTCACCCTCATAACCCCTTCCACCCCGCATGAACTGCAACTTGTTAATGTGGTAGCGTCAGTTAGAATCCTTGTGGACTGACATAAACAATTTAGATGTATTGATTTGCTTCCATTTACTAAAACGACAATTATGTGTAATCTGCCACCCCTTGGTTATAAGACATGACCCATGCTTAACTAAAGGTATGTTAATTACATATAAATGAAGAGATGTGATAAGAAGTCGACTATCTAAGGAGACGTGTTGGTTGGCGCCACCTTATGAATGGGTATATATAGAAGCATTCTTCCTCTCCTTCAAAGCATCGAATGAATATTACAGTAGCCCGACTCTTCTTCAGCTTAAACGATTCATCTCAAGCAGATCGTGTTCCTTCTCTTGCAGATCGAAGTGCATACATTCTACAGCAATTCACATCATACACACAACAGTACATTGATATTTATCTTTAGTAGTTGGAGAACTAACCAAAGAAGATTGAGTCTTATAGCAGATCGTAAATTATCTATTATGGATTGTTATCTTTCATATATAGCTTCAAGAGTGAATTCAATTCATTGTAAAGAAATCTAATCTATTGATAAATACAATAAGGAACATTATTGTTGGGTTTTTCACCTTCAAGAGGAAGGTTTTCCTAGGATAAATTATGTGCATTTGTGTTTAATTTACTATCTATATAATCTGATCATTAAAATTTAACATGGTATCAGAGCCATGGTGAAAGAAGATCATGATAAAATTCTATACAACTTCTAAGCATTCTCTCTCTTTCATACAGTATCTTCAAGTCTCGAAAATGGTGAACGGTCTTAAAGTCGAAGATAGGCTTGAAGGCACATCTAACTTCACCTCGTGGAAGTTTAGAGTGCTCATTGCACTTGGATAAAATGATCTTCTTCAATTCATAAAGGAAAAGGATTATCCGAACCTGAAGATCATGAGGAGAAACTGCAATTCAAGAAAAATGCAATCAAAGCAAAGAAGATATTAATCGACTCTACGAGGGATCATTTGATGCCTCTCGTATCCAAGATGACAACTACAAGAGATATGTTCAATACCTTGAAGGGTTTATATGATATTAACAACGTGAGTAGGGCTCTTGCCTTGAGATAGTAACTCCACCAAGTGAAGATGGAAAAAGGAGATTCAGTCATCACCTACTTCATGAAAATTTCGTAATTGAGAGATCAACTATGCGCAATTGGGGATCAAGTGATAGATAAAGACCTTGTTATGCTAGCCTTGAATTGTATGCCTCATTCATGGGAGCCATTTATCCAAAGCATAAGTGAAAGGTCAAAATTACCTAAGTTTGATCAACTCCATGCAGATTGTATTCAAGAAGAATCAAGATTGACTACCAAAGGAATCGTCAAGAGTTCTCAAAATGAAGATACACATGTTCTTTCCACTCAATCTACCAAGAAATGAAAATATTGGAAGAAGGGCAACTTCAAAAAAATAGAGATTTCAAATTAGATTATGCACCTGATTCTAGGAAGAGGAAGAAAGATCTCTCTCGCATCCAATGTTTTAGGTGTGACAAGTTTGGTCACTTTGCAAAGGATTGTTTGACAAGACCTAATCATCAAGGAGAAAAGATCAATGAAGTCTCATCTCAGAAGGAGAATGAAGATAACTCCAATGGTTTTCTTTTCATATCAGCATTATCAAGCAATGTTCCTACAGACAGTGATACATGGTTAATTGATAGTGGAGCCTCTCGACATATCACCGATCATTGGGAGCACCTATCTGATCTAGTGGAGAAAGAGTCACATCTCCAAGTCATTATTGGGGATTATGATTGTTATGTTGTAAGAGGAGTTGGTTCTACATCTCTAAAACTTTAATCTTGAGTTTCTTTACACCTAAGTGATGTATTGTTCATACCAGGGATCAAGAGGAACCTTGTGTCTATTTCAGCCTTGGAGGATAAGGGATATCAAATTGCATTTTCTGAAGAAAGAGTTCTTGCTTGGCCTAAGAACTCCAGCATCAAGACTGCTCGTGTGATCAGAAATCGACATGAGAGTTTATGCAAACTCTCCACTCTCTCAGTTCAAGCTCTTATTCATGATTCTTCCAGTTCCAGTGAACTCTAGCACGGAAGACTTGGACATCTTCACTTCAAGGCCCTTCCATCTTTGGAGAATATGGTAAAAGGTATTCCTAAACTTATTCATGTAAATGATGGTACTTGTAAAGGTTGTGCTATGGGTAAAAATATTAAAAGTCCTTTTCATAGCAGTGAAAGTAGGTCTAAAGAAATGCTAGATCTTGTACATTCAAATTTATGTGGTCCAATGTCAATTCCATCCCTAAGTGGATGTTTGTATTATGTAACTTTTATAGATGACTACTCTAGGAAGACTTGGATTTATTTTTTAAGGTCTAAAGAGTCTGATGAAGTCCTAGGTAGGTTTAAAGATTTTAAAGCTCTTGTAGAAAATGTCTCTATAAATAAAATCAAAATTCTAAGGTCTGATAATGGAGGTGAATACACCTCGGGTAGATTTCATGATTTCTGTATTGAGGCAGGGATCAAGAGGGAGTTATGTGTTCCTTACAACCCCCAACAAAATAGGGTTGTTGAAAGGAAGAACATATCTATAGCTGAAGGTGCAAAAGCTATGGTTCATGATCAAGACCTTCAGATTTTTCTATGGGCAGAAGCCTTTAGAACAACAGTGTATGTTCAAAAAAGATGTCCTCATCGAATATTACAAAATATGACTCCTGAAGAAGCCTTCTCAGGTATCAAGCCTGATATCAGCCACCTGAGAATATTTAGTTGTCCTGTGTATGTTTGTATTCCCAAGGACAAGAGAAACAAGTTGGATCCTTCTGGCAAGAGAGGAATATTTGTAAGCTACAATGAAACCTCCAAAGCCTACTGTATTTACATTCCTGGACAAAAGAAAATAGAGGTTAGCAAGGACGTCATTTGAGGAAGATGTTGTATTCAGGAAATCAAAGGGCTCGTGCATGGAGATAGATGATGAGACTCCTCAAGACATGGATGTTGATCATGCTCCTGAGATTCAGAGGGAGACTACAGAACCTAATATGAGTAATGATCCAATTGAACCCTTGGATCCCACTAAAGGGCCCAGAGATATTGTTGTGTCTCGAAAGAGACCTCTTTGGGCACGAAACACTATGCAGGAAGCAGAATAGTTTGTCGCTCCTAGAGAAACATTCAAAGAAAGCAAAAGACCACAAAGATTTTCTGGTTATGTTGCATTAATGTGTAATCCTATTAAGTCTTAACCTTCTAGTGTAGAGGAAGCCACAAAACAACAAGTTTGGAAAGATGCAATGGATGAGGAGTATCAATCCATTCTCAAGAACAATGTGTGGGATATTGTTCCTAGACCAAAAGGGAAGTATGTTGTATCTTCCAAGTGGTTGTACAAGATCAAACATGCAGCTAATAGCAGCATTGAAAAGTACAAGGCTAGATTTGTGGCTCACGACTTTTCTCAACAAGAGGGAATAGACTACGCAGAAACATTTGCCCCTGTTGCTCGCTATACTTCCATTAGAACCATCATTGCTATTGCAACAGCTAAGGGATGGAAGTTGCATTAGATGGATGTGAAGACTACTTTTCTTAATGGCATGATTGAAGAAGTCTACATCAAGCAACCTGAGGGGTTTGTGATTCATGGGAAAGAGTCTCATGTGTGTAAATTGAATAAAGCCCTATGGTCTTAAACAAGATCCTCAAGCTTGGTATGAAAGAATTGACAGATACTTAGTGGGTTTGGGTTTCTACAAGAATGATGTTGATCTAAACCTTTACTTCAAGGTATTCAATGGTGATATGTTGATCTTGGTACTTTATGTTGATGACCTATTTGTTACCGGAGAAGATCATCTCATTAATAGATGTAAGAAGGAGTTGACTTCCAAATTTGAGATGAAGGACTTAGGACTTATGCACTTCTTTCTAGGGTTGGAGGTGTAGCAGAGGCCCAATGGGATTATCCTAAGTCAAGGAAAATACACCATCGATATCTTGAAGAGATTTGGAATGATAGATTATATGTCTATGTCCACACCCATGGAAACTAACTTGAAGAAATTAAGGGAAGTTGCAGCTAGTTCAGATCTTGTGGAACCTACTATGTATAGGCAATTGATTGGGTCCTTGATGTATCTAGTTAACACTAGACCAGATATTTGTTATGCAATAAGTGCACTTAGTTAGTTCATGAGTGAACCTAGACATATACATCTAATTGCAGTCAAGCATATCTTAAGATACACGCGTGGCATAGTTGGATATGGCTTGAAATACTCTTCCAGTAAGGACCTGATTCTTGAAGGATATTCTGATTCTAATTGGGCAGGGAGTGTTACTGATTGGAAGAGCACTTTTGGTTGCTGCTTCAGCATGGGATCTGCTATGATTTCCTGGTGTAGCAGGAAGCAGTCTTTAGTAGCTCTGAGCACTGCAGAGGTAGAATACATTGCAGTATGTGTGGCAACTCATGAAGCAGTGTGGCTTCATAAGCTCCTTGCAGGATTGTTCAAACAATCATTGGAGCCTACTATCATACATTGTGATAACCAAAGTTGTGTGAAGCTTTCAGTCAATCCACTATTTCATGATAGAATGAAGCATGTAGAGATTCAATACCACTATATTAGAGATATGGTACAAAGGAATGTTGTTCAGTTGAGATACATTTATATTGAGGAACAAACGGCTGACATTTTCACCAAGCCTCTTGCGAAAGTGAAATTTGTGCATTTTCGAGACAAGCTTGGAATTGTGGAGAATGAAGCCCTTGCTGAGAGGGAGTCTCAGCATCAGTGATTACTTGACATGTATTATAATGCATTCTTCTTTGTGAGAGAAGTTTGATGTATTAGCCATTGTTGAGCATTCTTCTCTATGAGAGAAGTTTGAGGTATTAGCCCTTGTTGAGCATTCTTCTTTGTGAGAGAAGTTTGAGGTATTAGCCCTTGTTGAGCATTCTTCTATGTGAGAGAAGTTTGAGGTATCAGCCCTTGTTGTGCATTCTTCTTTGTGAGAGAAGTTTGAGGTTCCAGCCCTTGTTTCACCCTCTGCGAGTAGGTATGGTGGATCCACCCTCTACAAGTAGGTATGGTGGATGTCATGTGAGAGACTCCATGACTTAGCATTTTTGTGTACTCACCCTCTGGGAATATCCATGGTGGATGTGACTATGTAACTCAAATGTCAAGAAGGATTCCTCCCTAGCTAAGAGGGAGTGTTAATGTGGTAGCGTCGGTTAGAATCCTCATGGGTCGACATAAACAATTTAGTTGTATCGATTTGCTTCCATTTACTAAAATGACAATTATGTGTAATCCGCCACCCCTTGGTTATAAGATGTGTTTATCAATACATGACCCATGCTTAAATAAAGGTATGTTAATTACATATAAATGAAAAGACATGATAAGAAGCCGAATATCTAAAGAAACTTGTTGGTTGGCGCCACCTTATGAATGGGTATATATAGAACCATTCTTCCTCTCCTTCAAAGCATCAAATGAATATTACAGTAACCTGACTCTTCTTGAGCTTCAACGATTCATCTCAAATAGATAGTGTTCCTTCTCCTGCAGATCAAAGTGCATACATTCTACAACAGTTCACATCATACACACAACAGTCCATTGATATTTATCTTTAGCAGTTGGAGAATTAACCAAAGAAGACTGAGTCTTATAGCAGATCGAAAATTCTCTATTGTGGATTGTTATCTTTCATATATAGCTTCAAGAGTGAAGTCAATTCATTGTAAAGACATATAATATATTGATAAATACAATAAGGAACATTATTGTTGGGTTTTTCACCTTCAAGAGGAAGGTTTTCCTAGGATAAATTATGTGCATTTGTGTTTAATTTACTATCTATATAATCTTATCATTAAAATTTAACACAACTCGTTCACCTCGAGCTTATAGATTGGGACCAACGAGACAAACCTGCTTTAGACATCTGCACCGATGACAATTCTCTCATGACTCTCTTGACTATGCACAATTTAGAAGACTGCAACAGAGTTCATGGGATTCAATTACATGAAAAAGGATACTTTGGTAGTCAGGTCAATGCCCTTAGTCTCAAAAAAGATAATAAAAAGAAAAATCATGATTCCCTAGGTGAAAACCTCTCTGAGCCACCTTTGGATGAGAAAAGAGTAAAAACAAAGGGTGTATCCAAAAGTAAAAACCTGGATCAGGCACTTGAGGATGAGGGACTTGACCTCCCTACCATTGTTCCTCCTTAGCAAGATAGGTCAACTTTACTGATGGAGGAAACAAACAGTGTCAATATGGGCACAAAAGACACTCCAAAGAACGTGCTCATTTATCAATTTTCTCACAGAAACAAAGATCAATTTTTCCTATTCATATGCTGACATGTCAGGCCTAGATCCCGACTTGGTAGTTCACAATCTTGTTGTTCGTCCAAATGCAAAACTAGTAAAGCATAAGTTACGCAAGATGCATCCACACATTGCACTCCTCGTCAAAACGAAACTTCAAAAGATGTTGGATGTTGGATTCATAGAACCAATAGACTATCCTGATTGGGTATCCAACGTTGTAACTGTTGGCAAAGCTGCTGAGGGTATCTGCATTTGCACAGATTTCCAGGATTTGAATAAAGCTTGCCCTAAGGATGATTTCTCGCTCCCCAACATAGACATGATTGTAGACCTTACAGTGGAACATAAAATATTATCACTTATGGATGGATTTTCCGGATACAATCAGATCATGATCAAAGATGAAAAACAACACAAAACAACATTCACAACACCATGGGGCACCTTTTGTTACCGAGTCAAGCCTTTTGGTCTCAAGAATTTTGGAGCTACATATCAATGAGCAATGACAAAAAAATTCCATGACCTTTTACACAAAATCATGGAGGATTATGTGGATGATCTTCTAGGAAAATCCAAAATAAGACATGGGCACATCCCTATCCTAAGGCAAACCTTTTAGAGATTGAAAAAATACAAATTGTGTCTCAATCCCAAGAAATGTGTCTTTGGTGTCACAATGGGGAAACTATTAGGCTTCATTGTTTCGCGCAGAGGCATAGAGGTTGATCTTGCAAAGGTGAAAGCTATCATGGAAATGCCTCCCCCAAAGGCCCTTAGACAATTGTGCAGTCTCCGAGGAAAGATCCAATCTATCAGACGCTTCATTTCACAACTTGCAGACAAATGTCACCAATTTGCTCACCTGTTACTCAAGGATACCAAATTCAAATGGGATTGCCTGTGTCAAAAGGCTTTTGAGAAACTTAAAGAATATTTTGCATCAACTCCGATTCTTATGCCTAGCTCCTATTCAAGGGAAGCCACTTCTTTTGTACATATATGCTACTGATTGGGGGCATTATTGGCACAGACAAATGATCAGGGAAAGGAGCATGCTATATATTATATCAGTCACACATTAGTAGGGTATGAGCTCAATTATACCCCTATTGAAAGAGCATGCTTAGCACTTGTCTTTAGCACACAAAAGCTCTGGCACTACATGCTTAACAATAAAACATAATTGATTGCTAAGATCGACCCTCTCAAGTACCTCTTGTCAAAGGTTTCTCTCACTGGCAGAAATACTAAATGGGTCATGTTAAGTGAATTTGACATCGAATATGTGGATAGAAAAGCAATCAAAGGACATGTAATAGCAGATCAGCTGGTCGATGCCCCACTTCCAAGTGATCACTCAATCCTCACAGAATTTCTGGATGAATTCATAATGACTATCGCTACATCCTCTACATGGAAGTTATACTATGATGGTTCTCGCACCCAAAATAGATCGAGGGCAAGAATACTGTTGATCACACCCCTAGGAGATTGCATCCCTAAATCATACAAGATAGCCTTTGCATGCACCAACAACATCGCAAAATATGAGGCACTAATCATTGGCCTACGCCTGGCTATCCAATGGAAGATATTGGAATTACATGCCTATGGTGATTCCCAACTTGTCATTAAACAAGTCAATGATGAGTATCAAACAAAAGATGACAAGCTTCTTCCTTATCATAGTATGGTTGAAGAAATCAAGCAAAATTTCACATCAATCAAGTTTGATCAGATTCCACGTACCAACAACAGAGTTGTAGATGCAATGGCCACTATTGGTTCCCTCCTTCAGATGCCGACACATAGTCAAAAATGCGAGTTTTTTGTCAAGAAACTCTTCATACCGGCATATGATTTACTAGAGTTTGAAATGGTGTGCGTACTCATTGGTCCCGAATCCCCCTGGTATCAAGAGATCTTCACTTACCTAAGAGATAACACCATTCCCCCACACCTCACCAAAACCCAACAACAAACCTTTATCTGTCGATGTGCCCATTATACTATCCTTGGAGATACCCTATTCAGAAGGCATTTCGATGGTTCCCTCCTAAGGTGTTTAGACAAACAAGAGGCTGAATGGGCACTACGTGAAGCACACAAAGGTATCTATGGGGCACACTCAACTGGTTCAATTTGGCTAAGAAGCTCTTGTGAACAAGATACTTCTGGCCTACAATGGAAGTGGATGCATACAATTATGTCAAGAAATGTATCCCTTGGCAGAATCACGGTGACAATATTCACGCTCCATCTCAAGATTTGCAACCTTTTATCACACCCTGGCACTTCTCACAGTGGGGGCTCGATCTCAATGGGAAAATCCACCCTACATCCTCCAATGGTCATAAATTCATCATCACTACCACTAAATACTTCACCAAGTGGGTGGAGGCCATCCCTCTTACCTTCACCACTGGTAAACAAATCTCCAAATTCATTCTAAATTATTTAATCTGCCGACATGGAATTCCTAAAGTTATCATCACATATAATGGTAGACCTTTCAAAAATTAGGATGTTAAAGATCTCTGTCAGAAGTTTGATATCCAACACCACTTCTCCACCCGCTATTACCCGCAAGCTAATGACCAAGATGAGGCTTCTAATAAGACCTTAATCAAAATTCTCAAAAAGACAGTCAATGAAGTTGGCCATGATTGGCACCTCCAACTCCATCTTGCTCTATGGGATTACTGCACTTCCATCCACACACCCATAGGCGCCACTCCATATTCCCTCATCTTTGGCTCTGAATTTGTCCTTTCTCTTGAGATTGAGATCCCCTCCATAAGGGTGTCATTGCAGAACATCCTCCCAAATGAGGAATACAGAGTTGCTAGGTTGGAAGAGCTAGAATTGTTGGACGACAGGCACCTCAAGGCCTTAAATCATCTCTGGGTATATCAGAATCGCCTATGCTTAAGTTACAACAAGAAAGTCAAAACCTAGGAATTTGAAGTGTTTGATCTTGTCCTTATGGAAAATCGGAGAAACCTTCAAGAAAGAGAAAAGAAAGGCAAGTTTGAGCCTAATTGGCTTGGACCCTATGCGATCACAATGAAATATGGATCAGGGGCATATCAGTTGGCTACTCTTGAAGGAGATCCCTTGGATGAGCCAATGAATATCATGCACCTGAAGAGATTCTATGCCTAGTCCTTAGAAGGTCACCAATTGTCTTAAAATCGAAAAAAATCGAAAAAATAAAAAAACTCAAGAAAAAATACAAAAAAATGAGAAAAGATCCTTAAAAAAGATCATCACTTTGGTGAATACCTGGTAAACAGGTGCCTCGTGACACAAAAACATGAAAAAAAGAAAAAAAGTAAAGAAAAATCAATTCGTCCATCAGTGAAAACCACTCTGTGGCACTATGGGCAAGTACCTTGGTGAAAACCTGTGCACAGGCGTCAAGGTGAATAATCTAAATCCATTGTCTATCAAGTCAAACTCGCTCCCCATTGCCTACCCATCAGATATCCTCACCCTCTCATTCAACCACGTTCCACAGAATGATCACTTGCATGATGACGGGTCTTTGCCTGAATTGTGAATAAGGATAAAACACATTAATTTGAGCTTTATCCCGTCAAATTGAGCTTTTTCCTGCTTCCTAAGCTTGTACCTCCATGTGAGCTTCATCAAGTCTCGGTGTCAGTCCTACATCTGCAAGACAGTCCTCATGGTCATCTGGACAATTTCCTAGTCAATCACATCCACCTTATCCTTTGCCCTTGGGATGAATCCTTCCCTCACCTGGTAGTTTAATCTTTTATCCTAATCATACTCTTGCCAAGAGACGACAGTTGGTCATGTATGGGTGACTTGCTTGTTTTTTCGGATTTTCATTTTTGACTTGCATCTTGTGCCCTACGACTACTCCTATCTATGACTTCCTAGATCCTCCATATCTAGGTATATTTATGATGGGTGTATATTGGGGCATGTTTCATGGCATGACATGTATGGGATCTCTCTTGTACAAACCAACAACCTGGTACTAGTGTTTATCAACACTTACCTTGTCGTGTACAAGGGATATCTGTGTGTTTGAGGGTTTCCTTGCACTTTCCCACAACTTTGTATCAGTATTCTTCAACACTTGCATAGCTGTGTGTAGGGAATTCCCGCTTGTCTGTGAATCAGTCCACGCCTTGGGTTTCTCATGGCATCCTGGTTCCTATAATCAGTGGTGCGGGTTACCTAGGGAAACATCAAAATAGGTTAGCTCTCCACATATTTTGTGCAAAATTCCCCCAATCATTTCCATTTTGCATTATCATCAAATCCTCAAAATTTTCCCCATCTAACATCCCTGTGGAGTCTTCAATCCCCCCTCTATTCCTCTATCCTACTTAAGGTTATTGTATTATGATTGGCATATTCACAAATAGATTTTACATTATTCATATAGGTGCATTTTTATCTATTGCATTAATAATTTAGGTTGCATCTCAAATTTTACTAATCATTTAGTTTGCATCCCAAATTTTCATCACTTAGATAGCATTTCAAATTTTGTTGCATTTTTATCACCTAGTTTGCATCCAAATTTTGTTCCATCATTTAGGTTTCAAATTTTGTTGCATTATAAGTATATATGTTCATTTCATTATCATTGCATTACATATCCATTACATTACATATCCATTTTTCTTATCACATTTGCATATCAATTGCATTACATATCCATTTTAGATTAATCCATTATGAATTCTCAAGGTCAACAGAAAAATCTCAAAACAACACATCATACAAATATACATATATAAATGCATCATAAAATCTCAAAAACATATGCATCCACATAGTCAATCATCCTGCATCCATCAAAGAGTCAGTAACATATCATAAACACATGCACGCGTATCCATTCTGCATCCATCAACATGTTAGTAGCGCATCATAAGCATAAACATATATAAACATCCATCCTGCATCACAAATAGGTCAACACAATACATCTATAATCATCATCCATACACAACGTCATAAAATAATAAGTAATGTCCATCATAATGTCCATAATAAAATACATGTATAACTACCGCCAAAATCATATATATATATATATATATATATATATATATATATATATATATATATATATATATATATATATATATATATATATATATATATCTCAAAAATGAATATGTCAGTCATGATACAATAATCGCCCTGAAGGGTCAAAAATAAAACATAATTCAAAATAGAGCTAGCTCTCTCTGTCTGTCTCCCCAACCCCCTCCTCATCATCTCCTCCTCCTCGGGATCCCCCTACTCCTCTTGTCCTAGGTGGTCTGAAGCCCACCGATGCACCTGTCTGCTCACTTTGTTTGGGATGCTGGTTGTGGGTCATGTGGGAACGTACACTCTTGATGTACGAGGCTACTCTCTAGTCTGCTGGTACCACCCCATGGTATAACCCCCTGTAACAGGAAGCCTCCCTCTCTTCCCTCTCTTCCCTCTCCCTCTATTGAATCATATCTGAGTACACCTATCCAAGCCCTGCGGGGACCAACATTTGTCATGTCGTATCCCTTTCCCGCCACAGGTGAGTAACATCTGCCTCTACCTTATGAACTCTAGCTCGCAACCCCTCTAGCTCCTCATCCTATTGTCGTAAAGCATCTTATAGCTCCCCACTAGCAGTCCCTGAACCTAGCCTCCTCCAACATCCTCTTTGACTCCTCTGTGTCCATCCATAGGTCATCTACCTCTATCCTATCTATCTGGAGGCTCTCAGCCAAATTATCGACCTCCCGCTATAGCCTCTCCACCTCCGCCTCCAGGCTCTCCCTCCTCTCCCTCTCAATCTGCACCTCCTTGAGTGAGTGTAACCTCACCCTGGTAGCATCCCTCTATTGCAGGAGCCTATCAAAATCTGCCTGTGATACCCCTCCTCCACCCTCTACTCCTGCAACCTATATCTGTACCTCTGGTATCTTCATAGGCACCACCTCACCCATCCCACCCTCTCCTCCCCTGGCTACCTCCCCTATCACTGTTGCTGCTGCATGTACCTGTGCTCCCTCTGGCTCTCTCCCTCGTACCACCCCTCTCTGCTGCCTCATGGCACCCCTACCTCCTCCCGCCAAAACCTTGTCTCTAGGTGCATCCTCCTCTCCTTCGACCACCTCATTAACTGTCGGTTGTAACTCATCATCCTCCAAAACTCCAAGAATGGTCAGACGCATTGGTAGGTACACCTCCCACCAGCTCCTGTATCCTCTGGTCATCCTTAGATCCTCTCTTGCTCCCCTTTGCTCATCCCACACTAGATAAGCTGCCATCTGCAAGTTGGTCCTCCCCTCTAGCAGACTCACTGTCTGCCCCCATTTCCCAACCTCCCGAGTTGTTCAAGGGTATAATGGTATGTCCCCCATTATATCCTGCACCAAATCGAATTGTCGAGCTACTCTAAAAGGTGCATAGTACTCCAAAATGTACACTGACCGACCAAAGAGCCACATCTCTACACTAGCCTAGTGCAGCTACCAATCCCCCCTCCATCTCTCGCAATCCAAAAATGGTCGCCATGTAAACTCCATGAGCTCATCAAGAATGCAGCGCCAAAACCAAATAGCTCCTATTCATGTATAGTGTAGAAAGACCATGCATCTGTCGATATAAGGTCATCGGGGTCGCCTGTCCTATATACCAAGTGGTCGTGTCACCGCGAGGTGCTCCCATGCCCATATGTATAGAAGGGTGACCCCTGCAGATAGATTGGCATAGTCCATGTATACTACAAGATGCATATCATGATAAAGATGAGCCAACATCGCTACTCCCCAAGCATACTATGCACAGTCCTTTATCATGTAGTAGACATAGTGACTCCATCCAATAGGAAATCCACGCCCTCCCAGATCGAGTATCATCCATTCGCTTAGGAACCCACAGATCACAAGCACTAGGCAAGGAATGTGTGGAATCTCCATCACCCTACCTAGATGCATCTGACTCCTGTCCAGCATGGGTAGTGCGTGGTACTCGCAAATCTCCCGAAGGTGAAAATTTGTCGCATCTAGTCAGTACTTAGGGATAACACCACGAATGGGGATCTTCGAGATCCTCCATACATCTAACAGAGTCACTATCGCCTCTCATGTGGGCAGGTGGAACGTACAAGTCCTGTTGTCCCATCTCTCTACTAGCACGGTCATCATAACAATATATGCTCGGATCCTCGGCCATCGACCAATGAAATGCAATCCTATCGTGACTAGTATCTCCAACTCGTCTTCTCTCAGCTGCCTATAGAGTCTCATGGTCATCATCCAATGCTCCCTTGACGCCAACGGTCCCAAATCATCCTACATCCACACAAACACTTCATTATCTCATAACATTCTTGGCCCTATTCTCTCCCCGAGGCATTCATGATCCCCAACTAAGCCATTTTATTTGCCTTTAATTATAACATTCTTCATCTCCCTCCCCTCCTTGCGCTCGTGTTGATTCATTTAGCGCTTGTACCAAACCTGTGGTGCTCGCTCTATGCCACAGTCACACGCGCCAAACCATCCCAAATTTGGGTCCTTAACTCCGATCGGCACGGGCGCTCACGCCGCGTGCCCTCTCTTTCCCCCCTAACCTAACCCTAATCTAGCCTAGCACAGGCGCTCACACAAAACATGTTTGGCCACCCCAAAACCCCCTAAGACCCCTATTGCCCAACAAGTGCTGGTGCTATTCACCAATGCTCATGCTACCCTAGGAGTGTGTGTGCTGAAATGACGATCAGTGCATCCATCCTATCAAACTTCTTAGCCTATTTCTAACCCTAGATTTAACCTAAACCTATCAAATCAAAGAGGAGGTTAATGGTACGTATCGGTGGTCCATATAGGGTGGGTCTCTCGTAGCGGCAAACCCTCTCGGTGCGATGCTTGTGTGTAGGAACGTGATCCATCTCTTCTCTTCTTCTAGGATCTGAAATGCTCCAATGTTTATATGTGACAATGAACCCTCATTGGGCCTTGTGTGGCTTATATGGGCCCCCTCGTGATCCCACTCCCTTCGTCTTCTCCCTTCTTATGTTTTTTCCAATTATTTCTCCCTTTCTTTCTCGTTCTCTCATCATTTCTCCTCCTTCCTTCTTCTTTTCGAGAAATTTCTGGCAATTTTTTAAAAAAACCAAAAAATTCTCAAGGGGGCATACACCACCCGTGCTTTACGTCGAGGCATCCTTTTTCTTCTATCTTTTACCCATCGCCAAATTTTGCCGCTACATAAAAGAGGGGCAAAATGTAGACACTTAAATTAATTATTTTAATTAATTTAATTCTCTCACATAGTTAATTTATTTAATTATGTTAATCCTTGTTCTCCTCAATATTAATTAAATTAAATTAAATTAATATTGTCACTATAGTCCAATGATTGATTTATTCAATAAATCAATTCTCCCCCATTCTTATAAGGTATCCAAAATTAATTCTTTCTAAATTTCCCCTTTAATTAATTAATCTCAATTAATTAATTAACCTAGGTGATTCCTACAAATCACCTTTTCCTAATATATCATTAACCTAATCAATTCTTCTAGAAGTCCTCTTAATCCCACTTACCATTATTTCCTAATTTTTAATTGCCTCCACTCATTCTCTCTCCTAGTCAAATCCTCCTACAAATCCCACTTTCCTTAATATCACCTAATCATTCTTCTAATCTCTCCTCTAATGAGTTGCTAGTGGCTAATCCTCGTGATTAGCCACAAAGTCAACTCCTTGTCCCCTCACTCACCCACCTTCCTTAAATGCTCTTTTCCTAGGTGAATGTGAGATTTTCAAAATCTCACATTCTTCTAGGTATCCCTTTACCCAAGGAATTTTTAATTCCTTTCTATTCCTCCAATCCCCATGCTCCATCTTTTAGGGAATTTTCAATTCCTTCTCCTCATCCTCCAAGGAATATTTTTATTCCTTTTGTCTTCCCTAGGTGCATTGAGAAGCCTTCCCAATGAACCTTGAGGAGTGCGGAGACAAGAAATGCCTTTATGGCATGTCTCTTGGACTCCACACTTGTATTGAAAACTCCTCTTGATCCATGTGTGGGCTCACACGCAATCTTGACCCTCCATCTACAATCAATCTTAGCCCTTCTCCTTCTTCTATAAACTGGAGACTCCACTCCTTCATTTTCCATCTCCAAATCAAGTAAGTTTATGCTTCCCATTTGAGTTCAAATCATCATCCAAGCTATAGCCAAATCCATAGCAATCCATTGCCTAGTCATTTATCCATCCATCTCATCCTCTCACCAAATATATTGTGCACATTTGGAGAGCCAACCACATACAATCCAAGAGCAAATCCAATCAAGTTGGAGAAGGGCGCTATTCCAACCTTATCACGCTCAATCCAAGGAATAAGAGGAGATCTATAGAAGTATAATGGTTTTTATTAAGTTTGTTTGATTTCATGTTTATTTATGCTCAGATTAACCATTTGCTTTCATTTTAAATTTCCCTTGGTTCAATACACACACACACATACATGCATACACACACAAATATATGTGTGTGTGTGTGTGTGCATGTATATACATACATGTATACATACATACATATATATATATATATATATATATATATATATATATATATATATATATACATGTATCTATATATACATACATATATGTATATATAGACACACACACACACACACACACACACACATACATATATATACATACATACACACACACACAGATATATCTATATATGTATGTCTATGTATATATATACATACATATATATATATATATATAGACACACACACACACAAATATATATGTATGTTTATGTATATGTATACATACATACATATACATGTATACATGTATACATGCATACATGTATAGATGTATATACATATATATACATATACATGTATGTATGTGTGTGTGTGTGTGTGTGTGTGTGTGTGTGTGTGTGTGTGTGTGTGTGTGTGTGTGTGTGTGTGTGTGTGTGTGTGTATAAAATAAAAGGCATCTTAAAAAATGTGACTTCCCCACAAATAATCATTCTCCTACCTATAACAAAATAATCCTCCTATATAGATTATGCATTCTGTCAGCTTTGACATCAAATCTAAAAAATAGAGATTTACATTCTAAACTACTAACTTTCATACAAGTTTATCGGATATACAAAATATTGACAAAATTGAAACATATGAACATTTAGGTTTTTTTCATTGTCTTCTCCCAACATACATCCCAAAAGTATTTCTTTTTGAAGCTCCATCTCTTTCTTTTCATCAATGCCTCCTCTATTGTACCTCATTGTAGGTCTTCCTCCCACTCCTACACATATTCCTTGAGATCCTGCCACCCCACTAAAGCTTCTATCTACTGCCCTTCTTTGTTAGAGGATGCTTGCCAAAAAAGAACAGGCATAGTGGTGGGTTGAAATCTGGAGCATCCATCCAATCTCCACCATTAGCCTTGAAGCCTTACACTATAATCACCATTGCTATGAACATATTCATACCCCAACACTATTCATCTCTTACACAAGTTTCCATAACTTTCTTGGTATCATCCTCCACGCCAACTATATTTTTATATTATTAAAATAAAAAATGGAACTTAAGATGAAGAAACAAATTCAAAGCAAAATACAAAATAAAATCAACATACCTATAATGAAAACAATATCATATATTAATATTAATTAGTAAACTATTAAAAAAGTCATCTTATATAACATCACTTATAGCTTGCATCAAGATTAACTGCTAATCCTTTCTCCAATGTGAGATCCTTGGTGAGATTTTGGATTTTTTCTTTATCTTCATTAAGATTTTATAGGCAAAAACAAGTCTTGTTTCTTTGTATTATAATTAGCTTCAACACATGTTAAACAAAAACTAGAAAGCCATTCTTGATATTTAGTGACGTGTTAAAGTTATTTGTATATGTGATAGTCACCTCCTACAATAATACAAAAATAAAAATATATAAAGTTCATCCTAATTTCAACCCTGGAAGAGGATTTAAATGCCATCAACCTCACCAATGAAATAACATCCCATTGATAAATAATGAGATATTATTATATGGGTGTCATAATATGTCCTCTATACTATTTCATAGAATCATTTTGCTTGTTGGCATTTGCGTATCAAAATATTAGAGAAAACAAATAATGAAGAATAATATATATTCTTTGGTGGCCATTGTTAAAGTGGATCAAACTTATATATAGGTAAGTGTTAATTATGATATGGTACTTATTAACAAAGATGTCAACTTTATGTGCAGGGATATGACTATTGTATGTTATTTCACAATATTGATGCTCTTGTTTATCACATTAACCTTGTCTTCAATCCGAGAAGATGTAGATTACAAAACGTAATACACACAATTTGTTATCTCTTCCACGACTGTCACTTTTTCCAAAATGTCGATCTGCTGGTATCTATTTCTTATCTCCTTAGCTTTCATCAACAACAAGGTATATACAACAATGTTGGTCCACGAAGGAGTCATGAGTCCTTGTGGAACTGACATGATTCCTCAAGGAGTCGTGACTCCTATGTGGAGTCATGTCAACATCCTTTAACTAAAGCATAACCCATGATAATATCGTCGGGTCTTCAAGAAATATAATCGGTTAATCAAACCGATAGTGATATGCTATCATTTGCAATGAATCGATAATGTCAATTAATGAATTAATATAATTAATATTGTGAATAATTAGTAACACAATGTTGTTACTAATTATTCATAATATTGATTATAATATTAATCATAATACTACCAATCAATACATGAATATATATCTATATGTGATTAGAATAATAAGGATAGATATACAAACAAATACAAGGCAAATGTCTAAGGTCGTAAGGCCAAATAGACATTTGGTTTATCCGACCGATGTTATCTAGTTTAACAACCATAGCCCACCATAGATATTTTACATGCTTAAAAAGCAATTTTGAACTTTAAAAAAAAATTGTTCTTTAGGGTTAAATGTCAAGGTCCAATGGTAACCATTCAAATTAAATGGGACATGGTGGATTGCACAATAACCAAGCAACTTGGAAAGTAGTTCACAAGTAAGATTATTCATTTTTTAAATATTAAAAAATGGCATGTTCAAAAAAACTATTGTCACATTAATTTAAATAATGATAAGCAAAAAATTATAAAAAATATTATGAATCGACGTTTAAGATGAAAAAAACATAGTAGAGATATTTAGATTTTTTAACTACGACCCAAAACCTGAAATCTTAAACCAAGACATCAAGCTTATGTCAATATTTTGAATTAAACTATGGGGTTCATCCCTTAGCGCAACGGTAAGTTGCGACACCATGTTGATATGGTGGTTTCGGCTTTGAGTCTCCTCCGTAGGCACGAGTCTCTTCCGCTCAACAGAGGTTGTGCAAGATCGTTGACCTCTTTGCCCAGTCAATGCGCTCAAAGGACGGATGTGGATGTAGTCACAGGCAAAAGTTGTGCCTCTTGGTGCAGATCACAATGGATAGTTAGTGCTTGAGGCATGAAGATCTAGGGTGAATGGTAGTCAAGAGGTTGCTAGTTATAGAGGATGCTGAGGTAGATTGGAGCGATAAGAGGTAAGGCTCAATGCAATGGGGAGATAAGGTGGTGCACGAGCATGGAGAGATCAGGAGAATGGAGGGATAAGGTGGAAGGAAGGATAAGGAATCTGTGAACAAAAAAAGATGCAAGAGCCAAATGTAGGAGGTGTTAATGCCTCAATAGGATTGTAACCATGAGGATGGGGTTCCCCAATGTGACCTCATTGGTTCAAAGCTCCAGTCAAAAGTGATAAAGACCCATTACCCGATAATTTTTTATTTATTTTGAATTAACTATAAAGAAAACTTCAAGATTGAAGGATATGTCTATAATGGTGAAGGAGAAGCCAAAGGGTGTAGGGGGTGCCTCCCATCCTTCATAAAAGTTGATAAAATCCATTTATATCCACACCCACATATACCATAAACACAAGACTATTCCAAAAGACAAATGACGTATTCAACATCTTCTTCCTCAAAACAACAAACACTTCAGTCCATGCAAACATAACCACCATAATTGTATGCCATGTGTCAAAATTGTCACTACTATCTATACCATTCAAAACATAGTTTACGTTGTGAGCATGAATTATAATTATTCAAATATTGAATAATCATGTACTTTGACCTCCTCATTTCTTATTGTTATGGTATGTTTTGAAGGAGTCAAAGCTACATTGTTTGGTGCAGGTAAAATTCATCCAGTAAAACAATTAGAGGTAGTAGACCCAGTTACAATTATTCCTCATTAATTAAAACAAAATAAAGGATATAGTTTTTGTTGACAAGGATGATGAACATTTATTTTTATAAAGTAAATTAAATATCTATTGTCATTGATTAGGTCAGATAGTTGAAGCATTCAATATGAAGCATAATTTAGGCATCTTATGGGAAATTGACATCACGAGTGTTTTTTTTAGCAAGATTGTTGAGTACTGGGTAAGGCACATTTGCATGATGAGATTAATGTTCAAATCTAGTGAGCATTTCCTTTAAAAATATACAATAGGTGTTCAATGCAATCACCAAGAATATTATAACTCTTATGCAATGTGTAATCTTATCTTAAAGAGTTCTTCACTCAAACCCCCGACTCCCCGCCCCCCCAAAAAAAAGAGAAGGAAAAAAAAAGAAAAAAAAAAAAAACATTTTTCCCATCAGATGCACTTTGCAACTAGAAACAATAAATCATTACCTAGACCTTAAATACTTGTTACATGCTTTAATAAGGCTTATATGGCAATTTGAATCTCTCTCTCTCTCCCTCCCCTTCCTTATTTTTTCCCTTTTTGTAATACAAGAACATTACCTTGTATTTTACAAAGAAGAAATGATATTCACTACCTCATATTCCTTGGCAAACAAAGGCAAGACTTGATTTGTCAATTATTTAAGGAGATTAAACCAAACAAGATGCAATACTATGTGGGGTGAATTTTTTTGGAGCAACAAAAAATAAACCTGAAAGATACAAAACACGTGACACGTGACACTAAAAACATTAGAAAAGGAAAATTTCCCTCAAAAGTAGTGGAGGGATTTTAACTAGCTTTTGTTTTGTGGCCACAAGTATCTACCACTTGCCATATTCACAAATGCTCAAAACCCATCTATAATGGCTCCACTAATTTATAAAATTTCACAAAAGTATGAAAGACAAGAGTTAAATTAAATATCAATGTCTGCAAGCACCAAAAAAAGGATCAATGATTTTGGAAAAGTAGATAACTTAAAAGTAAAAAATAAAAAACTTATGAACAAAATAAACATAAAACACCTACAAACTCTAAAACATGAAACAACATTTGTAATGTTTTAAGGCCATAATAGCTGGGGACGCGTCTATTGTGGCTCCAAAAGTGACATGTTGTACCAACGACATGCATCGACATACATGTCTGAGACATGCATACCATGCCAATTCCCCGCAACGGCCAAACCCACAGCATGTGACGTGGAGTTGTTGTGGACTTGCCGATTTCAATTGTCGGGCCCCACGCGAAATTATGTGGATATGTCAGAGGACGGTCGTGGCTAGCTTAGTGGTTAGTGGTGGTACTTTGTGCATAACATGCACATTAAAAGCCAGAAGAAAAAAAACAACCGTCGGCGACTGAAGAAACCGCGTTCGGAAGACATACTGACGGGAAAAAGAGGGTGCAGACTTAAAAAAATGTCATTAAAAAAAATAAAAATCATCAGCGATTTAAGAAACCGCGTTCAAATGGCATGTCAGCGGGAAAAAGAGGGCGCTGCTTTCAAAAGGTGTACCTTCATCAGAAAAAACGTGGTGCCATTTTCTGCCTAACGTGAAAAAAATAAGACTAATGCACGATGAAAACATTATTGTTGAAGGGCAGACTGTGTCTATTCTGGCTCATTGTTGAAGGGTGTCTGATTGTTGAAGGCTCATTGTTGAGGGTGGATTTCTGGGACTGCAGTTTTTTGTGTTGTGGTGGGCATGAGGTATGTTGAAATCCGCCTCTATAACTCGTCTTTTTTCTGTTTTTGTTTGGATTTTGTTTAAAATGATCAGGGTTTGCATTGTTTGTTTTTCGTTTCCTATTTTCCTTTATATGTAGTCCAAAAATTTGCCTATTTTGGAGGTAGAATAGACGCGTACCGTCGCGTTAGGATTAGAGACCGCGCGGGATGCGTGTATGCTTGCTCCAAAAAGCCTTACATCGCGACTCCCGACTAACAAGCCATGGTAGTCCGGTAGTGGGTCGGCCCTTTTGAACGACCTTTTGAACTGTAGGTTTTTGCTTTTTGCATTATGCTCCATAATAGATGCAACCATTGATTGGTTTGTTTTGCGGTCGCGGCTAAGCTAGGTCGTCCATGAATCTGCGAAGGCGCATAACACACCATTTTTATCGAATTTGCCATTTCGCAAGGCCACAGAAAAAGACGAACATGCAATCCATGAATCAATGAAGGCGCATAACATGCCATGAGAGTCTAATTTGTCATTTCGCGAGGCCATAAAAAAAGGCAGACACATAGTCCACGAATCCGCGAATGCGCATAACATGCTATTTTAGACGCTTTCATCATTTTATGAGGCCAAAGAAAATATTTATAACTATAGATTTTAGATTGGATGGGTGGGATTGGGTTAGAAGTCGCATTAGGGTTAGAAGTCAGGTTAGAGTTAGCCGTGTTAGGGTTAGAAGTTGGGTTAGGGTTAGTCGCGTTAGGGTTAGAAGTTGTGTTAGGTTTTCAGTTGGTCCCATCTGGCTCCAAAACAGCAGTACAAATTGACTAACACGCGTGTTAGGGGACCGAGCGGAGCTATTCTAGCTCCAAAATAGACGCATCTGGTCTAGCTCCAAAACGACTGAATGGATTGACTAATACATTGTTATCATGTTGTGCAAAAGGTCCGTTTGGAACTAGAATAGCCACCGCGACCCTCCAAAATGGACCTATCATATAGCGTGTTAGTGATGTGTTAGTCAATCATTGTCGTTGATTGCAAAATCGACAATGTAAAACATGTGACTAACGTGCGTGTTAGTCAATCTGTACTATCGTTTTGAAGCGGTCATGCACGAAATTGCGAAAGCGCATAACACGCCTTGTTAGTCGATATCGTAATGAAAATTTCTATTAGCTGTGTGCGTCATATGAATCCAAGGTCTTCATAGGATAGCATGGATATGTGTAAGTGTACAAAAACATCCACAGACTATGGTGCAGAATACAAGTACTTAGATTCTATAATAACATGGAACTTGTGGTAGATGAATTGAGTTATTAAAAAGCACTAAAAAATTAACGCATAGGTTGATAAAATTCAAATAATTTATAGACGTCGTTGTTAGTCTGATAGATTTGCATGTCTGTTTTGGAATTACAGGTATCTTGAATTCAAATATGGAGGCCAAATTTTTTTTAGAGACAAGCTAAACACAGGTCGCATTTTGGGGAGAAATAAGCGATGATAGGTTGATGAACCTGTTCATCTATGAAGACAATGCATTCCTTTTCGCGGTGAAGTTAATCCTTGGACATGAGTATCTAGACGGTGGATGGAAGTACATAACAAATTTGGACATAGTGTCTATGTTTATGGTACGGTGTCTGGAGCTCCGACCTGTTGTGAAAGTCAGAGAAATCATGAACATGTGTGTCAAGAAGGAATGGCTAGGGGGAATGGAAGGTTTATTAGGTTTGGAACGATACATGGACAACTTTGATAGTGTGGATGGAGTGTGGATTCACATGAGTGAATTCACTCCTCCCTTGCGACCGTTCTTGCTCTGGAGTGCCACATTCGATAAAGAGGTGAGAAGAAGTGTAGCATAGACCGGAATGCATGCTATTGTGCAATACCTTGAGATGGTAAATATCTAGCAAGTGTGTGTGGAGATGGAAAAATGGGGACCTTGGTCAGAATATAGAGCACTTGTGCAACGAACGATTCCTGCACGAACAAAACGATGGGGTCGACCTTGTGGAAGAGGAACAACTAAGCAGGGTCATGTGCTGCAGTTTGGTGAAGGCTCCATCAGGGAGACAAAAATGAACCAAGTGAGGAACATGGAAGTGATGGATGTGGAAGAGGGCATAGTGACTGTTCATGTGGAGTAGTGAGATGGAACATGCAACCTTTTTTGAAGCAAGGACAGTGTTTTTTTTTTGAAATGTTTTTCAATGTGTTATGTATCGACCATTATGTATACCGGCTTCGATAGTCTAGTCGGCTAGCCGTGGAGGTTTTTCTTTTAGAATGCAAACATTTTTGAGAATTAATATAAAATATAGTTTTACTGGACAAAAATAAAAATTGTTGACAGCAACTGATACTCTTATCTTCCCTGTATTGAAATTGTTCTTAGCATTTCATTATGTATGGTGAAAAAACATATGTTTTTTATTGTATGTGCATGAAATTATTCTATAACATCAAATTCAAGCATTTCAATATATGTGACTACAAATAAAATAAAATTCTTGTAGCGCAATTGAGTTTCTATTTTGGCTCGGTAAGAAATTGGAGGATTTCAATATATATGGTGAAAAAAAAAATTGTCTTTTGATTCTATGTGCATGAAATTGTTCTCTATCTCATTTTCTATATTCTCTATTTCGGATATCAATTCCAATGTTGCTATATACAATTCCCAAGATGGGATATCACTCCTAGAGTTGGCTTGAGTTAGAAGTGTTGAATGGTTAGCTACAACAAGCTCACATATAGAGGGAGCAACTCAAACACTAATGATGGTGTTGCTGGTCCATTTACTTGTGTTATGATTGTTCTTTATGTGTGTTGATGATTGGATTATTTACTATCTTTGTTGACTTCTATATCTGACGATTTCCCTTACTGTGTCCTCTAGAGTATAAAGACTACAATAAGATTTATTGAGGTTAAGACTTCAAAATGTAATTTCCCCATTCCACTCCCTAAAAATTCCAAAATAAAAATCCATACTTAAGGTTGAAATGACACTGATCACTTCCTTTCTTAGTTTTGAAACCACATAGTGGTTAGTTGTAGAAATAACCCATTTGTCATCCCCCATAATTCTCACCACATTATATAAGAATATCGCCAAAAGAATTGTGTCATGGATGTGAGTCTATTGTAGATGAATATTCCCATTGAATTCCTTGATTACATTCCCTTCCTCATCTATGTCAAACTTGAAGATCAATAAAAGCTAGATCTCTACATTAGGAATTGATTTTAACCACATCTTTGTTTTCCAACTAATTGTGATTGGAGAAGCCACTAATCTGATTACAAACTATTCATCCAAATAAATGTCAATCAAGCTCAACCTTTTACACATCCACTTCCAACATTCCTATGATGATGCAATGGGGAATTATAATAATAAATTATCCATCATTTCTTTGTGGAGTTCAGAAAATGGGCATTGGAAAGGCCCAATGAACTCTATTTTGATTGGTCTATCCCCAATTAATATCCTGTTGTGTAGCACTGAACATGTGAATGCTCTGGCTTTTGGGAGGACATCGAAGTTCCAACATAGATCAAAGGACTAGTGTTGTAATTTCGGGAGAAGATGAACACTTTTCACTTTGTTGAGGGTAACAAGTGTTGACAATGATGTTCATCTCATCGTTCTTATTGACATCCTCTAATTTTGAGTCCCCCATTTCTTCATGTTCAAGATTATTTCCCTTTCTTTCATAGGGTATTCATATGAGCTAGTTGCATATCAGGACCTATCACTATATGCTACCCAGATCCCGCAGTATACCTTCGCTTGGTTCCATTTATAGATCTATCTCTAGATCCAGTCATTGATCCAGTGAAAGATCCATACCCAAAAGCAAGGGCAGGGAAAGGGACAGGGGTATAGGTAGTTTACTTAGTGGACTAAGCTTAAGTGGATTCATAGATTATGCAGATTAAGCCAAATGATATTCAAAAAGGTACAGGAGTCTAATTCTTGCTTCCTTGTGTTGTCCTTAGGTGCTTCTCGAGTCAGGGATTGATAAGGGTCTTGTCAACATGTATCTTTGGGGATCCATTGTGTCATGGTCCTGCGAGGTCATCGAGTGCAAGAGCCTTCATTGTGAGAATTACATTTGCATTTCAAGCAAAATATTTTGGGATCTCTCTCTTAATCCCATGTAATGAACTTCTATTTGTTGTAATTAGAGTCAAAATTTCCACGATTGCTATCAATTTGGATTCATGCATAAATTAGGGTTGCACATATCAATCTCCAAGGTTTTCCTTAGCACAACCCTAATTTTTGTTAAGCACTCGTTTGACTAGTACTCCAATGGAAGGTTGTATAACTTAAACCATGTCAGTTCCTCTACAAATTAAGTCATTCTGGGATAGAAATTTGAGCATTTCATTATATATGGTGAAAAAACATATGTTTTTTATTGTATGTGCATGAAATTGTTCTATAACATCAATTTCAAGCATTTCAATATATATAACTACAAATAGAATAAAATTCTTGTAGCGCAATTGAGTTTCTATTCTTGCTCGGTAAGAAATTGGAGGATTCCACTATATATGGTGAAAAAAAATTAAAAATGTTTTTTGATTCTATGTGCATGAAATTTTTCTATAACAAATCTGAGCATTTCAATATATATATGACGTTCTCGGTGTTGGAATATTGTTTAGTAATTCCTCCCACTTGCATAGTTTTATGCTTTTAGTTTTTCAGCTTTATTTGGGATGATTATGCATAAAAGTTATTTTAGTTTTTTAGTTTTAGTTATTTGCTTTATTTCTAATTGTTAAAAATTCTCATACCCCACTGCATGTGAGTGGTCATCAAAATAAAAACTAACCCATTTTACTCATTGATGCATCATAAACCTCACCATAAGATGACATCAAACCTACTTTCTTTTTCCTATGAGTTCCACAAGTGTAATAATTGTATTCATATTTTCATTGCCTATTTTGAAAAAGATGATACATAACTTGTTTTTAACTTCCTTTTATAACCTCCATTATTCAATGCCATTGCAACATCTCATATAATTTCAGAGAATAATAATAAACAATATCTTGTAGCTCTTCATGGGGGACGCGTCTATTCTGGATCCAAAACGACATACGGATTGACTAACACGCGTGTTAGTCACGTGTTTTACACCGTCGATTTTTCAATAAATGGTTGCGATTGACTAACATGTCGCTATCACGCTATACAAAAGGTCTGTTTTGGAGCCAAAATAACTTCGTCCCCTCATGGGTGTCCAACTTACCTATTTCAAGAACTTTGGAGATTCAACATTATACATTAGGAAACCTAGGGGCCGCGGGATATGGTTGTATTGTTAGGATAGATATAGGAGACATTATGGGCAGTGTATCGGGAAACATGGGCATTGCTTCCAATAATGAAGCGGAAGCAATGGCTCTGGCCAGAGGTCTCAAATTTTGTGTTGATAACAGATTTACATTAGTGGAAATAAAGGGGGACTCACAAATTATAATTAATGCCACCAAGAACAACTTGACACCGAATTGGAATCTTTGTCACTATTTGGTTGATATTGCAATGCACCTTAACCAATTTCAAAATTATAAAATTTTCCACACTTTCTGCGAAGCAAACAAAGTAGTTGATTATCTAGCTAATGTTGGTGTCTCACTGGAATCATACACTGAGAAAATCTCGACTTTTGACTGGTAGAATCAGTTGAAACAAATTGTAAAGGACGATTTGGTTGAATTGGTCTGCAAAGTCAAGTCAGGGATCGGATAAGAAGCAGGAAGGTACCTGGGCCATCATGGAAACTTTCAATGGGTAATTCTATGGTCCAAGGTGCAGACATAACCAACACGGATCTCGAGCTCTCTTATGATTGTGCATCGGATGTCGGTGAATGTGGATCGAGCATGGGAGCTTCATTTTAGCTAGAAATAGGCCATGCCTTAGTGGAAGGACAAACCAGAGACCTCTATTTTTTCATGCACTTTGGCAGATTGGTATCAAGCCAGTTAGATAAAGTACGTATGACCAATGACTTGATAAGTTCTCATAATAGTAAAGGTATGTTGTTTGGATGAAGCTTGATTGGAATTCGGGTCTGTTCTAGTCTCTAGACTTCTCTAGAAAGTCTGAAACTTTATATAAGGAATGGTTCAGATTGCAGTCTTAAGACTGGAAGTATCGATCTCAACCGATGGTGCATCATTTGGGTCTCAGTTGCCTATGTAGAGAGGAATCGATCCAGGCCCATAGCAGTCGGCTATTTCAAGCAAACAATGTGGTCTGGAATGTTGTATGGTGGGTGGCTAATGGTATATTGGGTGGTAATCGACACTGGTGTGATGGGTTTGTTTATGAGGTTGTCATTTGCCCTATGGTTGACATATTCGATTCATGGGAATTGAGCATGCAGGGGATCGACGGCTTTGTTCGCCTGTTTGATGGACAAGCTCTGGCAAATGCCATTCTAGAGTTGGATTATGATTATTGGGTAAGCACCTCAGCATCTATTTTAACCACACCAACTACATCTCTTTTGAATTGGAGGAGTCAGACAGTGAAGATGAGGAAATTGCCCAAAAAAGGGCAACATGGGAGAGGAGGAAGAACTTCATCCAAGAGGCATGGGAGGTGTAGGGTAGGGGTCAGGAATGGGAATCTGGATCCCTTCTACAGACTACTCAACTCCGATGATAACTAGCTCTCGACATTAGTTGTTGTCATACTAATGGAGATTGGAGAGAACATGGTTGTCATACTCCAACACATTGGGAATTAGTTTTGCTCTTTATCTACAATTTATTGTTTTGCATATGTCACTTGAAACTACACGTATATGACCCTATTGCAAACAATAGGAATAATTTTGTAAAATTAGCAGTAGCACTATTTTAGGTACTTACCCACTATGTTATAAAACATCTTGTTATGGTAAATAGAAAAGTCTCAGGTGACACTATGTTATAAATGGCTCACCATTGTAGGTTCATGGAGTACCTTTGATGGACATTTTGGAACTCACCTTGAGTCTACATGAGCTGAAGAATCTTGTGATAAGTATAGATGATTGTCTCCTTTCAATATGCAGACCTAAACAATAGCATAAATCTTTGTCATGTTTTAGGGCCTTTCTTACCTTTGGGGTTGAGTTTATCTTCAACCAATATTTTGACATTTAAAGATGTCATTTTCATGTAGATGTACTGATGACAAATGCTAGACATTACAAATTGTAAAGAATCAATTCTTCTTAGAGTTCTTGATGCCAATTTTTGAACACAATGTGTGTTAAGTATTGATGTAGTCAAATACAATTTTTCTCTCACAATTGCCACAAAATTTACTTTTCTTCATTTGTATCTTTTGGAAAAATCTTCCTTGATGACCTCCATGAAACCACCCAAACTGAAATTTACTTTTCTTCATATGTATCTTTTGGAAAAATCTTCCTTGATGAAATCTTTTGTATTTACTTTTGATTGTCATTTTCCTTTTTGATTTGCAATCCTTTCTTGATGTTTTCACCTATTATATCAGATTGTGTGTTTTCTTTAAATGATTTACGAGTCTTAAATTGTTCATATCATCTAAAAGGAATTATTGCTTATGATCTTTGTGTCATTTATCTCTATTTTCCTTTGATTCTAAATTCACAATTGCATCTGTGTCATGGCTATGTATAGGTGTTAGTTTTGCCTTTTGTACTTTCTAGTTAAAAGCATACCCCTAAAAAAGTTAAATTACATCAAACAAGGGAAATGTACGTCTAAAATTTAGAGGAAAATCACTTATTTAATAGTGATTTCTCCAACTATTAGTGATATTTGTCTATATTGGTTGGGTAATTCAAGTCATTTGAATTATTATTTTAAAAAGACAAATTTGTTTACTAAAAATAGGGAATGGTTTAATGGATGTAAACAATGCAAGAATACTCATTCTTTCAATAGTTACTGTTATACATGCAACAAGTTTGGTCATAAGGCAGCTAACTGCATATCCAAATCAAGAAGTGGAAATGATCCACAAGACATTACATGTTATAACTGTGACAAATAGAAAAGTATTAATAAGTTTAGCAGAGGAAATAACACCAAGTATTTTCTTTCACAGAAGAAGGTTGATCTAACTCAACTGAAGTGGATGGAAAAGATGTAGGTTCAAATATTAGAAAAAAAGAAAGATGATGAAGTGAAGGATGGATCTGCACCTCAAGATGGTACATATGGCTCTTCTAGAAACTAAATTAAAAGGGGTATCAATTCAGGGGAAGTTTTGTTTGTAGATTTTTAGAACCCTTGAGAAGCAAAGATGTTGAAATCTTCAACATATTGGTATAACATACTGTGGACATGATGAATTGATAGTACTAAGTCAATTAGCTTAATTTCCAAAGCAAATGATCTTCTTGTAGAGGATTGTATTTAACATGATTAATTGATTGAGCCCATGTAACAACTTTGTGAAGTCATTTGTGCCTTCAAAATTCAAAACCATGGTGGCTATGGTTTACAAATGATAACTATTTATTTCTTGTAAGAGCAGAAAATCATAATGGCAAACGCTACAAAATGCTTACATAGGAACTCAAATAATCACCATTTATCAAAACACACTAAACTCCTATGAAAGTTGCCTTTGACACACTGGAGAATAAAAAAGTCGAGCTACCTGAGTCACCAAATGATCCAACTCAATGCAAGATTATATTGTTGTTGCTACTTGATTTGTATCTAGAAAAGACCTTCTAGGAATCCTGGAGCTCACTTTCTTTCAAAAGTGGATCCGCCAATCAATAGCACACACTACGGTTGACAATTCCAACGATAACTCAAAAGGAGTGTAGGAACTGAGAGAAATGGGTTTAATAGATTAGGGAAAAATATATATTTTGCAATCTTTAATCTATTTGTGACACTATTGATGAAACCAAATCAGATGTCTTTGATTGCAAATAAAACCTCACCTGAGGAGTGTGCGGTTGTGGAGAGATCGCTCTGTGGGGGGAGGGAGGCAACAAAAGCTTCAACTTTGGCAGACGACGCTCCCGACAAATGCTTGGTTTTTTCGTTATGTTTTTTTTTTTCTTTAAAGTGCCCAAGTTCTTCGGAATCAAATTTGATTTTTTTTCTTTAAAGTGCCCGAGTTCTTCGGAATCAAATTTGATTTTTTTTCTTTAAAGTGCCCAAGTTCATCGAAATTCTGACAAACTCGGGCACTTTAAAGAAAAAAAATTAAATTTGATCACAATATGCCTTGTCCGTCAAAAACCTTCATCAGAATTTGAGGCAAAATGTATTAGTGTCGGAATTCCGACAAACACGGGGTAATTTTTGAAAAGAAAAAAAAAATTAATCTGACAAAACAAAAGAAATCTCATAGCTCGTCGAAAAACCACTCCAAATGTATTAGTGTTTAAAGAATTGAGGGACCTCCCAAGCTCCAAAAAAACATTGTGAACCCACCTCAAACATGAATTTATCCATAAGGCATTTGATAAACAAGCTTCCCATGATATTCAAGATCTAGTTCCTTCTTCTCTCATACCCAAATTATCCTCTTATCAATACTTTTCTTTTGAATTTTTTAACTTCAAACTATAGTTAACTTATTACAACAATTGTAAAACATGAAAGCACAAAGTACAACAAGCACATGAACACAAATTACAAAGGTCTATACAAGTTATCAAAAGGAACACATCTCCTTGTTAGTTTAAAATTAGCAGAGAAGAACAAAAGATAAACACAAAATATCAGAAAAGAAAATCAAACAACAAGAACGCGAGACAAATTTATAGTGGTTCGGCAAATTTGCCTACATCCACTCTCAAAGAAGGGATCTATCATATATTAAACAAATATCGAATACACGCAGTACATAGATTGCACATATATTTATACATTCATATTCAAGTAGGAATCGAAGAGTTGAGGGAGCCAAAAGGTGATATTACCATTGGGCTTCACATCCCAACACTTCTTTCAACAAGTTCAGAGAATACATGAATTGAAATGAACAAAGATCTCCTAATCAAGAAATTGTCATGCAAGTGACCAATATCATGGAAAACACATTTGACATCAACCACTATCTCAAAACACTATCACACTGAAGATATCATCACTGTGGTTGTTTACTGTTGATAATGTTTCTATCTTTGTCTGATATGTATAGGACCAGGATGGGAAAACACCAAAAATGGTAGGACATTATGGTATTGGAAGTTCAAGATGCTGGTGAAGGTTTGCGTCATTTCTCTTCAAGGGATATTTAGTGGACGCCATTTGTGTCGAAAATGATTCAACAACAGACCTTTGTGCAACAATTCCACTCGATAGATTGGATGCATTCATCAAAGGGGAATCTTTGCGTGAAGGTGTTGAAACCAAATTTCTCTGAAAGCGGCAGAGTGAGCACGGTAGTGTTGTGCACAACACGCATACAACAAAGATGTACAACTAGTTAGTACACATATATTTTCCTATTCTTTATCTACATTTAATGACATTACGACTCTTGTTGATAATAGGACAATTGTTTTTGAAGGTATTGGTGTTCATATGGACCAGAAGACAATAGGAAAAAGCCACCGAATAAGAAGCATGCCCGGACATATCAGAAAAAAAAGAGGTTGTACATGCCACTTCATTGTTAAGGTGTTATATGGTAGGCCAAATGTGGCCATCTTGATATTGAAGCAACCGTTGCATGTAGACAATAATGGTGAAGCTTGTCATGGCGTGGATGATACTAGCAATGAGTTGCGCTCTCAATTTGCACCAAACCTTTCAGATGAATGCAAAGCATATATAGAGAGGTTGTTGGTGATGGATGTCAGCGTTGATGCTATTATGGACAAACATCTTGATGATCCCATTTTTCATGACATGTTGAAGAAGACAGATTCATTCATCACATGCAAGAATGTTATCAACGCGGCGATGAGGGTCCATTCTATTCAGTCATGAAAGCATGTGCACGATGCCATTAGCATCTTAGAATGGAAAAAACAAGATGAGGCTAATTTTTTTTTTTCCAGTAGCCAGAAGGTGTCGTCAGACCTTTCATCATGGGAATACAAACGTCTTGGATGCTTGACATGATGGTTCGATTCTCACATGACTCAATCATCTCAATGGATTCGACATTTTCAACAAACGAATATGGGGTAAGTCTCTTTGAACTTAACCTGTTTTCAAGCAGCCCATTTGATTTGTGGATGCTCATGATCTTCCTATTTGTTGTTTAAAAAAATATCAATTGTATTCGTGTCTCATTTTTTACAAGAAGCAAGTGGGGGTGCCTGTTGCATGGGCTATAACATTGAGGACATTCAGGTGTGGTTGATGGAGTTGTGGAGATGAGCAAAGGAAAAGAGGCCTGATTGGAGGATCAATGCATTTGTCATGGATGATGTGAGTGCAAAGATTCATGCAATAGAGTAAGTGCAAGAGAGAAATGTTTGTCTACATGAAATCAAACATTATGATACGTTGGTCTACATTTTATTTGAAATGAGCAGGCTCAATTAAACGTTTTGTTCGTAACAAGAGTTTTTTTGAATGTCGTGTCATACTTTGTATTTGGCACGTGCGTCAAGCATGGTTAAAGAATGTGTACAAGTATGCAACGAAGGAAAGAGCAATGGACATTTTTCACCATCTAGGGGCGATAATGATGGCAATGCATGAAATTGAAGAGAGAACTATGCAAGAGCTACACACTTTCTTTGCTGAATTTAGTGACCAACCACATTTTCTAGAGTACTTCTACAACACATGGTGTCAAGCAGAAGGTCGTATTGGTGAGTTGAACATTACCTTTGATTTGGCTTTATGACTTGTTACCCGTTTTGGTTGTCGTTTGGTAGTTGACATCCTACTGCTATTTTTAATTTCTTTTTTTCTATTTTTTTTTGGCTAGCTATGTGGGCGAAAACTTCAGGAATTTTGCTCATGCTAACCAGGAAACAAATAATGGCATCAAATCATACCATAGAAAATTCAAGTCGCTGCACCTAAGAGATGATAAAAAGACATGCTTGAGGAGGGTGGACAATATGTATTTTATACTTGTGTATGAAGTGGAACAATTCTACTAGCATACGCGAGAATTGCAACATTTTGGATTTATCAAAAACTACAGGTTGACACATTTGCAAACTAGTATGGAGAGGGAAAAGGCAATTCTTGATGCCAATTGTGTTCCAGATGACACTACTCCTGGTTGGTACTGGGTGAAAAGTCAGTCCTCATGCAACTGGTATGTGGTTAGGAAATTTGGGGATCACTTCTACATCTGTGAATGTCTATGGAGTTTGTGATGAAACGTGCAAGCATACATTGAAGGTTGTTGCAATGATGAACAATTCATTCGACGATTCACGTTTTTCGAGTAAGTGGATGTTCGTGAATGTTGATCTTTGCTAACTTAAAAGATGTGTAGTTCACTCTAAGATCTTGTTTCATACATATCCTATTCCTATGTCGACTCCAACATCTGCTAATACTAATGAAAACCCAACACCTCAACCTGTCGTCGATAGTATTTCAAATGCAGATACAAATTTAGAGGATGTGGACATTGTAATGTGGAACAAAGCAAGCAAAAAGTTAAACATGTTGTCGCAAACAATGCCAGGTTCACGCGATAAACTAATGGCATTTGTAGGTTGTTTGGATAGGTTCATGGCTGATCTTCATAATGTTGGTGCCATGTCATTTAATTTTAGTTCCTTTAGCGATCCAGCCAATACAACCACCGTATGTATGCGGCCTTGGTTCAATGCAAGTCGAGTTCATCGTCACAATCGGTGACAACATAGGAAAAGTACTACGATCGAGATCTGTCATGATGTTCAATAGCTTGTCACCTTTGAGTTCCCCTCTGAGACTTCTAGGAGGAGAAAGGGAAAGAGGCAATTGGACCAAGCACCGGAACCGCATGTCCTTGCCACTGCATTGGTTGTGTCTAATATAGGTTGGTACTTTAGTGTCACCTGAAGTGGTTTCTAAACATGTGAATGTTGCACGCATTTATTTAGTCATCATGTCTTGTAGTTGGTGAAAGTGATCCACACATACGTGTGACAGTGTTCAGCCCCCCCTCAACACCTAGCCATAGGAGTTGTCATCGGTGATTGGCTTTTGATGGTCTTATACGTGGACAGGGATCACAGAATGATCCTCACTGATACAAATTTTGGTATTATTTGTTCAAATTAAGCTTTTTGTTTGTAAGTATGCCATATATGTGCTTCATGTTTAGCCATTCTTCATTCAACCTGTTGTGTAATATGGAACAACTTTGTTTATTGTAATTGTGTTGTAATGTTTACTATTACTGCCCCTGACCATCTTTTATAATGTATCTTTGTATGCAGGTCCCTTTTTTGTCGTCGTTTTCATCCCTCAATGGCTTTTACATACACATTAGGTGACAGGCGCAACTTTTATGCAACTTAATTTTCAGTATTATGCTTTTATGTCTTCAATTTATTAAATGCTCTAGTTAAATAATTGTAGACACCCAAAATTGTCCAGTCTAATTAAATAAATATTTTATTTATTTAATTATCTAAGCTTAATTCTTCTATTAATTAAATAAATCTTTATTTATTTAATTAATTCATTTATCCTCTTCTAGCCTTATTTCTCATTTAAATAAATACATTTATTTATTTAAATTATCCTTTTCCTAAATTAAATAAATATTTTTATTTATTTAATTATCCCACTTCCTCTATTAATTAAATAAATATTTATTTATTTAATTAATTCATTAACCTTTTCTACCCATGACACATGTCATTCATCTCTTAATTCATACACTACCTACCCCTTTCATTATTTTATTATTTCTTTTACCTACCCTCTAATCATAGCCGACCTCCTTTTACACCTCTCAATCTTATCCTTCCATTTCATATAGTGTCTTCTATATAAGGAGATGCTTCCTTCATTATCAAACCCTAATCAATCATTTTAATCAATCATCCTAATTACCTAACTACTTGATCAATTGACTACACTACGATCCTACTAGCAACCACATTCCGTTCTTTGTTGAGCTCTTGTGCACATAAAATCTGAGAGCAAATATATCAAGCAAGACCAATGGAGATAGGAAGAATGGAGATCAAAACCCTATTGGACATGTGATGGTATAATCTTTGTGATTTCATTTGATTTACATTGTCTTAGGTAATCTTCATATGTTATGGTGGATCTTTGTTGTTGTTAGGCTAGGGTTTTTGTGGTTGAATTCATTTAGCCTTTCAATGTTGTTATTATTGTTATCCATTTTCACCATATACAATAATTAATACTCTTATGGTATGATTATGTCTTACATTTTTTAGTGCTTAACACTCTTACGTCTTACATTTATTGAATGCTATAGTTATATTACTAACACTCTTATCATATGTATCTGCAAACTACTACAGAGGGTGGCAGAGAATGACAAGGAGTATGCGTTATCTCAACGCCTCCTGGATATCCTTATTGCGGATATTATCTGAATGATAACTCCCAGACAGGCCGGTGAGTGGACTGTTTGCATGGGAAGACATTATATCGACGATAATATGTACACTGTGCACATAGAAGAGGTGATGTTGTTCACTTGAACGTCGATTCTGGGGACGGACACTTTGTATAGGCGACTATGGCCAGTGTATTTTACCCTTATGTATTGGCCAGTGACTCTCCCTTGGTTTCACATAATGTGTGCTGACAGACCCCATTGGAGATGTGGACGGGCCCTGGTGCCACGCTCCGATGAGAGTGTCGAGGATGTCACAACATTCTTTCCATGGAACCTCCTTATTATAGACTACACCCGCTTTTTCACTAGTTATGATAGTCCTCGGTCAACATTGAGGTTTGTCAGGATACATAGTAGATTCCCAATGCAGAGGAGGTCCTCTCATTAAAATTGTATAATTGTTCATGTATGACCTTACTCTTTTTATAAAATAGCTCATTTCTATGGTTACATAACCGATCTTCATACGTCGTTTGTCTCGATTATGTTTATGATTTAGGCATTTATATGTTTGTGTCAGTTATGTTTACAATTTATATGTTTGTCTCTATACACTTTACATGTCTACAAACAAATACACTTTATATGTTAATTTAAAATCTAATAAATATAATCCTTTCTCTAAATATGTCATATCATTAAGTCTACTCTAAAAAGAATAGTATTGATTTTTGTAATAATGCAATTTTGATATGCAATGAAATTAAGATGTGTAAATTACGAAGACTTGGATTGAAGACAATTTTCTCTCCTTCATGATGATACAAGTATGTCAATGATTCGTTTAAGATAGATCAACAAGATTAATTAAGGAAGTTAGGTTTTAGAAATGCATTATTGTTACAATATAAACAATCCATTACATGTCATCAAAGGGAATGGAGCAAGATAATTGAAGAGAGCACTAGACTCTGTGTATAACACTAGCAGATAGTATAAAATAATTTCATAAGTGATCGACAAGGAAACTTAAAAATGAACATAAATTACATATAGTAGAAATTATCGACAACGTTCTCAAACATGTTATTTAGAAGAAGTTGGCCACGCAGTTCGTGAAACTACGAAAGCGCAAAACACGTTATGTTAGTCGCTTTCGCCATTTCGCGAGGCTAAAGGAAATGCCCGGCACGCAGTCCGTGAAACAACAAAGGCTCATAACATGCCATGTTAGTCTAATTCACCATTTCGCGAGACAAAACAAAATGTCGACCAGACAGTCCGCGAAACAACGAAGATGCATAACACGCCATGTTAGTCTAATTCATCATTTCATGAGACAAAACAAAATGTCAGCCAGGCAGTCCGCAAAACAACAAAGATGCATAACACGCCATGTTAGTCTAATTTGCCATTTCGTGAGATGAAACAAAATGCCGGCCAAGCAGTCCACGAAACAACGAAGATGCACAACACGCCATGTTAGTCTAATTCGTCGTTTCGCGAGACGAAACAAAATGTTGGTCAGGCAGTCCACGAAATAGCGAAGACGCATAACATGCCATGTTAGTCTAATTCATCATTTCACGAGACGAAACAAAATGTTGGTCAAGCAGTCTGCAAAACAGCGAAGGCGCATAACACGCCATGTTAGTCCAATTCGTCATTTCACGGGGCAAAAAGAAATGGCGGCCACGTCGTCCGTGAATCAGCAAAATCAACTAACTCGCCATGTTAGTCCAATTCATCGTTTCACGGGGCAAAAGGAAATGGCGGCCACATAATTTGCGAATCAAACTAACACGCCATGTTAGTCTATTTCATCATTTCGTGGGCCAAAAGGAAATGGCGACCACGCAGTCTGCGAATCAACGAATTAGACTAACACGCCATGTTAGTCGATTTCGTCATTTCATGGGCCAAAAAGAAATGGTGGCGAGGCAACCCGCGAATCAACAAATTAGAATAACATGGCATGTTAGTCACTTTCGCCGTTTCGCGAGGCCTAAGAAAAAGGCAACCATGCAGACTGTGAATCAGCGAAGGCGCTTAACACGCCATGTTAGTCGCTTTCGTCGTTTCACGAGTCCAAAGAAAATGTCAGCCACGCAGTCCGTGAAACAACAAAGGCACATAATACGCCATGTTAGTCTAATTCATCATTTCATGAGGCCAAAGAAAAAGGCCGACAGGTAGTCCGCGAATCAGCGAAGGCGCATAACACACTATGTTAAACGCTTTCATGGTTTTGTGAGGTCAAAGAAAATACCGGCCATGCAGGTCGCGAATCACCGAAGGCACATAACACGCCATGTTATAGCCGGAACATACCTTTCATAAGTGATTAACAACACAACTTACAAATTTCATAAGTGATTGACAAGCCACCTTAAAATTTTCATAACTGATAAACCCTATTTTTAGCTCCAAATTCGCGAGTCAAGGTCGACGACAAAATTCGGGGACAAAATTCAATGGAAACTTGCAAGTAAGTATACAGTGTCTCCCTCAACCTAATATTTGTAGACGCGTGTTTGCAAGTAAGAAACACAGAGAAAAAATGCCTAAACGAAAAGGGGGAACCGAGGACGGAGAAAGTCCAAAACGGGAGGTAAGCCCAGAAAAAAAAACCTAGGGTGGTAAACCCAGCCAAGAGGCCTATGCAAAAATCACTATTAGATGCATTGCCTGATTCTGCAGATAAATCAACTAAGTGTGTTTTTAAAGACACTTTAGAGGGTTGCAAAGATGCTTTAATCCCAGTTTCCGAAAAAGACCTGTTTTGGTTTTTCTATTAAAAAAAAAAAGAGAAAATTCCAATTTCAAACACTTGGACATACAATGTAGCCAAATTAATCATGCCAAATGTGTTTATAGACCATGAGTTGATTCAGGTATTGGCTGACAATTACAACCCCGTCACCAACGTGGTGAGGATGCCGAGTGGGAAACCTTTGGTGGTAATTAGTAGGTTTGCGATTATTGATTGTTTCACATTGAACAAGGAAGCCCTCACTAAGGTAGACCTAGAACAATTTAAAATGGACTACGACAGGTTTTCGAGGACATACAAAAAAGATGAGCTCCCATATCATACGAGAAGGGGTTTCAAGAACCAACGGTTGATGGTTACAGGGAGCGAGCCATTCCTCGTCGATGATTTCCTTGGGTATTTCTAGAAAACCTACTTTGCCTTGTGTCATATTTTGGGGGAGGATGTTAGTCATAGGATGCCAGTGAGTTTTATGTACATGGCTATGAGAATTCAAAACTCAGATGTCAATGTGGAGTTTGATTTTGCTTCAGAAATTGAGAGGAGAATACGAGGGCAATTGGTGGCGTGGAAGGAGAAGAAGAACAATGATTTCCACCACTATTCCTTATTATGTCATCTTATCTTGTTTCAAAAAGGGCAGGAATTTGCAGAAAGATTGAAATTAGGAATAGTGGACGAAAATGGATACAGGCTCCCAGTTCAGCTTTGGTGTTACCTGTGGGATAAGAGATGCAAGGATTCAGATTACAAGGTCTTCCACAACACCTTTGTTTGCAATATTCTTGTTGTTTTCCACAAAGTGGTTGACAGATTGTCTCCTGGAATAAGGAAAGTATTGAGACCTTTGTCCTATGACCTTGAGAAGGGTCACACTCACAATTTTACAGATTGGTTTTACATGGGGGAATATACTATTATTAGGGTCTATGGTTGTCCCCAGACTCCCCATTTGCTACCCATGTTTGTACTGCACAGGCTTGCATTTTTTGAATTTATATGGCAGATGTTATGGTTAGAAAGAGAGTTGATCCTTCCAAGGAGGAAAGGGTCATTTATGCCTCATCATGTGACATATGGTGGATTCTTAATTGGATCCAACATGCTCAAAAAGTTACAAAGTTACTTAAACATCAATTTCAAGCTGAAACATGGTAAGGAAATAATGTGTGATCCTGAAAACCACATCGGCTGTGTTATTAAGTCACTTTCACATGAGTTACTGATAAAAGAAGACCTGGCTAGAAATCTCACATAAAATGGATAAATTATGGATAGAAGGAAGAAGTGGGAAATCATAGCAAGAGTTGAAGATGAAAAGAAATAAAAGGATCCATATTTCCCTGGGTTCTATGCTCGTGTGACTGATGGGTTGGAGAGAATAGAACTGTGTTTCCAAAATTTTGAAAAGATATATGGCAAATCATCAGGTGTGGAAGCCCCGCCACAAAAGGTCAAGGGTCCACCAAAGAAACCCGTAGGGCTTGTCATTCAAGAGGTAACGGATAACAAAACCACAAGAGAAGTGCATGCAGAGTAGGATGGTACACTTGAAGCTGTTGTTGCATTGAGGGCCCCAAGGACATAGGAGCCATCTCATCAATCAAATATGGTTCCACCCAAGTACCAGGAAGAGGTACATGGCTATGAGGCCCAAGTAACAAAAGAGGCAAAGCCTATCAATACTAGCGATGAAAGAGTGACCATGTCAATGAGGTTCCTTGATGATGACAATTTCATCCATAGTCAGGAATTTAAAGATTTTTGGTTAAAGACAAAAATGAAGGAATTTGAAGAGAGGAAAGAAGTGAACCTCAAGGGAGTAGACAAAATGAAACATGAAGAGGTGATTGCTTTAACTTTGAAAGAAATGAGATTGGATGAAACATGCTTGACCCTTGCAGAAGCAAGAGAAATGGTTTTAATCAGTAGCATGCTCATAATTCCGGGAATGACCATGAAACAAACGTTCTTGTTGGATCAAGTCAGGCAACAGGATGATCCAATGCTGATTTCTGAATTTGATTCAGATGAAGGGGTGAGTGGAACATGGTATAATCCTAAAATTAAGATATTAGCCTTATGCGCAAGCTCAAAAGTACTCGTAAGCCGAAATTAATTGATTTGGTAAAGGAAACTCAGGCGGCAACACTTTTCAAATCCATAAAAGAAACGTCTCCATTAGAGGCTACTACAATGACCATGCACTTTGCAATGTTTACGAGGGATGCAGTAAAGCAAATGGAAGGAAAGTTAAATGAACTAGAGGTTGGGCAAAAAGATATGAATGATGAAATAAACATGTTATATATTGAGAATGCTACGTTGAGAGGAAAGATGGAAGGTTAGCCTAACAATCAAAATAAGGCAATCGTTTTGCATATGCATGCCCCTTCAAAGCAAATTGATAAAACAAGTGACAACAAAGAGTGGACTAAAGAAAAGAAGAGATATGAGAAAGAGATACAGGATATGAGGGCGGCCAAAGAGGAGATCCTACAAAAAATGACACAAGAAACTCTGCGAGTTTTTGAACAAATTCTCCTACACATGGTCAACTTTATAGTTCAGAAATTGGAAGAGATATATGGGAGTTATCAGACTTTGTTGAAGATGTTAGAAGTGTTCAAAGAGAATAGGCCCAAATTGGAAAACCTGTCAAATAGGTGGCAACCTACATATGTGACATTGGAAATGGTACGCAAGGTGACTCAGAGAAACCCAGATGCTGAACTGAAAATAAAAGAAACTTGGCAAATGGTGCAAACAATTGAAAGTGGACTCAATGATGTAAGAAGTATGGAGTAAAAGGTGAGAGTGAAAAATTGATTATTTCCACACATTTCAGCATTGGACTATCCCTCGTATCATGGACAATGACAAGCATATATGGGACTTCGATGATTGGAAGAGCGACTTCACCCAGATTGTAGCAAAGATCACTACACATTTGAAGGAGGAAGGAGATATCAATGTTGATATATTTCATGTGTTTCAAGACGGGATTATAAATGTGGATTTTGGTTACGCCAGGTTTGTTGCAGAGGTGAGGAATTTAAAAGACAAGAAGTGGAAAGATCATTTGATGAACATGCCCATCATTCTGAACTTTCAGTGGCCTAGTGATTATGAAGTTTACCAATGGGAAGTGACTCATCTGAATGTGCCTGCAAATTGATAACAGAGATTGCCAGGTGCGAAATTCGAGAGTTGCAATCGTCTTCAAATTTTCATTTCTCATTTCTCTCATTTCTCCATTATGTCAATTAGTTATGAAGAGGTGTCTTGTAACGGTTTGAAGCTTGTTGCTTCTCCCGATTTTGTATAAAAGGGAGAAACCAAGACCAATAGAAAACATAGTAGGTCTTCTGAGAATACTGTAACAGTATGTTGTACCTCATTTCAGTAGCAAAATCAATAGAAGAATCTGAAAACTTATCTGCTCATTTGAGGTGTTAGTTTCAATTTCAGTTTGTTTGTTTCAAGAATACAAGTATAACTACCCTGCATATTATACTTCATCTTATTCATGTGGTAAAGCTTAAATAGTTAAATACTCATTGATCTATATTTAATATTTACTTCGGTATGACTTTATAGCACACATCTTTGTCTTCCTAACTAACATACTTTGTATTTCCTTGATTGAAAAATTATGTGATCCAGTATAATATGTATTGTCCCCCTACTCTTCTCTAACCCTGTCACATAACCCTCTTCTCTAACCCTATCACAGAGGGTTTTAAGGCAGTTAATTCACATCCAAGGCAATGTTATTTCAATCTAACACACATCCCAATCGAGTTTTATGTTCATTTCATCAAATTACTCATTGAAAATGCACATGGAAGCACTGCCAATGTGACTTAGGTCTCACGATGCTCACCCTAACCATCCATTTCTCTCTGGCTTAGTGCCACCTAATGATGAATATTTTATCAATTATATTAAGGTACACTCCCTGTAACATCACATAAGATACTTGATTCTAGTGAAATCAAGTGAAGTAAGTTTAGAACACATTCCCAACATATATATGAAAGCAAAGAAATTTGAGAAAGCCACATATAACTATTCTTCATATGCAAAACATATATAACCCTATAACCAACTGAAGAGGCACATATCACCTTGTTCAACCATTCATCATACAAGACGTGTAGAAAAGCCACATATAACCATTCAGAAAGCATGAAAAAGTGTACAAGAAACCACTCATTAACCATTGAAGCTATTTAAGTGAAGTTAATCATATTTATTGAAAATAACCATTCATGAAGCATACAAAGAGTTTTCTTAAATGAAAGAATTGGATAAAATACCAATATGTTTGATTACAAACAGTCTGCACCACTGATGACATTTTATTCAATGGGGATCAACAATATACATCTAGAAAAATTTCGTAACAATACAAACCTCTTATGGAGGCAAAGGTTGAGTATTTAAATCACTTTTGTTTCCCCCAGTGGTTGGAGTAAGGGGAGGCACATCCTTCCCATCATCTTCATCGGTTACGAAGGCAGACACCTCCTCGTACCTCTATTTCCAGTACTGAGCACGTTGTGCACAAACATCTAGCATGCCTTGCATCTGGTCACTTATGATTTTGTTGCTTTTAGCGCACTCCTCACGCACTACCTCCTATCTCTCATTCACCATCTGCAGTCTACGCACTTCCAGCTCAAGGTCCGTATTCTTATCGTCGAAGTCCATGACCTTGTTATTGAGTTCCATGCATTTCTTATTGAGTTCAGTGCATCTTCTTTTCACTTCAATGAATCTCCATTCAAGACCAGAAACAATCCCCTTCAGCCTTTCATTTTCAGTGTGGGCCATTTTGACCTTCTACGTTAGCAGTTCTACACGCATGGCGTCAAACTTCATTATGTCCATCCCATCGTTCTAGTCTGCAAAGGGTGGTGGTGGTTATCTTGCAGGCTTCCCTAAACCATCGTCAGAGGTGAGAACATCGGGCGTCCCATTCACCTGTGAATTCATAGCAAGTGTTCCGTTCTCCAGAACAGATGTTTCAATGCCCTTTCTTTTTCCCGTCCCTACTCTTCCCATTGCCATCCCTGCAAACAATTCCAAAAAAGAAGTATCAGTACATAGATAGGCAAGACAACATGAATAATGCAGGAAACAATAGTTTATGCCAACACGAAACGAATAGGTATCTGTTGCATTTTTGCATGAAAAACATTATGTAGAATACAAAAGTTAACATGTTCAGTAAAGTTAACATGTTCACTAAACTGGGCACTTGGGTGGCAAGTTACCTGCCGATTGGGAATCCATGTTTTGGGAAGATAACTCCATCACTCACCACTCTTTGTCCTGCATCTAACTTATTACACATCTGCCATGAAACTATAACACAAGTTTGTTGTTTTTTAATTGATTTTTTTTTGTTATTTTTTTGTTGTTAATTCATTTTAGATTCAGTGTTAAAAAACAAACAATAACAATGGTATATTGAACTATCGTGAGCTATAGTGGAAAGAGCACATGGTTCACAATTTCAATCAAACATTTTGCTTGATTTGTATGCGTAAAAGAGTTGTAGGAACCCCATTGCTACGCAATAACAAAACCTATGCATATGCAATAAGTAAGAGACCTTGAACAAAACTTGAACAATAAACGACTATCATTGACTTTATTCTACCATCCACTATCATTATTAAAATTGTTGTGCACCAAAGACAGGTTTCTGAAGTTATTAAAGGGTAGTTCATGGTGTAGGATCACCATGAAACAGTCCAACAAATCAAGCCTTTACAATTATGTTGCTAAAAATAGCAGGAAAGGTTGAAAATAAAGTACAGTTCATTTAAAATGAAAACAATAATTGAGAGGGTTTAAACTATGGCAAGGTAAAAGCCATCTCAATATAACATCTCCAAATCCCATCTAAATAGTCTATCAAGATTGATCTTCCACCACAGTATCTCGTTGTAAATATTAGGAAAGAGGAACAACAACGTAGATCGAAAAATATTATCGCCTCCGTTGTCTGGATTGCGCAATGGAGTTGATAGCATTGTAAAATGCTTTACGCTTCTTCTCATGCTTATGCAACTCGGGAGGGGTGATGCCAAGTGATCATAGCCTGTGACTTACCCGTCTGATCACAAGGCCGCATTTAACATCCTCTTTTTGTGGCTCGACACTTTTGCCAAATTTAACCTGCCACATACAAATGACATCATACGAGTGTTGCTTATTTCATTCCATTGGAATAAGATAAACGATGGAATGAGAAGACAAAGGAAGGGATCTTGTCATCTTAGAAACTTACCATGGGTGGGGAACAGATCAGGTCTTCAATAGGCCACACCGCCCACGAGTTTAGGGAATCCGACAAGACATCGACGAAAGGACCTGGGCATTTGCATCAAAGACTTTCATGATGCAAACTTTAGCACAATCTCGCGGGACTGGAATAGTATGAAACATTACACCCTTCCCCAGGCCATCAACAATGCCTTCCCCAATCACTGCCCCATCCACTAGTAGCTGGACTTCAATTCCAATAGCAACAGCATAAGCATCTTCATTAGCGCACTCTTCTTTGTCTCCCATGGTTGCCAGCATCAGTAACGAGTGGACGTGGTCGCTTAAATATAATTCTTTATAGCTGACCATCAAACATAGGCAAATCAATTCATGGCAATGTAATACAACAGTACCGAAATAGCTGTCTCTCCCGGCCCGTTGCCCCCATTGTGGTCATGGTTTGCATTTGTACATCCATCATCATTTCCCCTAAACTCTTTCTCAATGCTTTCTTCTATCAGATTATGTTGCAAAACGTGACACATTGTACAGGAGTGTAAGTACACATTAAACCCATACACCTACGAACACTACTGGACCAAGACCGATGAATTTTACACGACTAAGGCAATAACAAGAACATGGATAATGAACACAAACCACTACAACATAAAAAATGCTCTGCAGTATAACACTGCCTCTCACTGCCTGTTATGCAAAATAAGAGCCCAATACATGTTCATCTCTGCTCTTATCCTCCAATGTTTGCCCCAATTCACTAGAATCCTCTACAATCTTATCGCCACTGCATGCACTCAAATTTCCATTCAACATCTCCTTCAACTTCTCCCTCCAAATAGACTTTTGAAGTTTCTCGTCCAATACCGCGACCGACTGCATACAAAAAACAATTACTCTATATTATAACACACCATGTGATGATATAGTACTACACACCATGCACAATGGCACTGCATTACCTGTTCATCTTTGTACCTATCCTCCAACCTCTGCCCCAGTTCAGGAGACTGCTCTGTAATCGTCTCGCCACTGCATGCACTCGGTTTTTCAATTGTCGTCTCCTTCACCTTCTTCCTCCTAGCAGACGTCCAAGATTTTAGACTTGGTTTCTGGGGAACACTACACACGGTGTCATCAAGCAGCTGCATTGACTGTTCTTTTCTCCTATCATCCATCGTCTACCCCAATTCAGGAGATTGCTCCACAATCTTCTCACCACTGCATGCACCCAATTTTTCATTCGACGTCTCCTTCAGCTTCTTCGTCCAAACATATTGATACCTAATAGACAACCAAGGTTTTCAACTTGCTTTTTTGGGCACACTACGTTTCGTGTCATCCAATAACACGAGACACTCCATTCTCCCTCCACGGACCCCATCAAAATCAGCTTACAATGACATGGGCAAAATAGTCAACATACTACACAGTGGAGTGCAAAGCATACCATGCAATGAAAAAACACATATGGACAGGCCAACAGGCAGTCACCTTTGATGACAAATGTGTGGCCTCATTTGAAGTCAACCTTGTTTTTTCTGCGACATTCTTCTTTTCTTGCTTCCTTGACGAATCAGATGCAGGCTCATTGACTAGCACGTTTGTTTCAGGATATGAAGTCTGCCTCGTTTTTTCTACAACATTCTTCTTTTTTTGCTTCCCCGACAAAACAGATGCACCCTCGTTTGTTTTAGGATCTGAAGTCGGCCTTATTTTTTTCGCATCATTCTTCTTCTTTTGCTTCCCCAACAAAACAAATGCAACCTCATTCACTGGCATGTTTGTTTCGCAATTAGCCTTCGATGCCGAAACCTCCTCGCCATGGCCTACACTGTCACTTAAACTTTGGGTAGTAGGATAGGATAGCTCAATAAGACATTTTTAAGATGTTTAAAGGAATTTAGTAAACTGCAAAACAATACGATCACTAAAAATTACCTCTGTTGCAATATTCTTTCTTTCCAATAACTCTAAAACCTTCTTCCTTCTCGCCTCCCTAACCAGATTGTTGCCGTACACTCGCATTGCTTCCTTTATCTCTTCCTTCCCTTCAGTAGGAAGCTCATCACATGTTTTCTTGCCATATTTCATGCACACCCGGTCAATGACACATTTTTTTTGCATACTATGTCATACACCCATTTGGTATTTGATATTAGACTCCCTCTTTTTCAAGTACATCAGTGATTTCTTCGTATGATCCGCGCTGTGTTGTCCACTACCACACAGTTCACGATTGCATCATGCAATCCCCAATAATGGAAGTTGACGTTCTCTGGATCTATGCATATTAAGCCTCCCTAGATCCCAAAACTTATGGCCTCCATTATGGGAACAATGACATAAGAGACAAAAGTAGTGCAACCTGCCATTAATATGTTCTCTTTTGTGATCAGCCTGTTGTTGCGCATAGCCAACAGAGACAAAGCATCACATTCAATTTTGCACTAGTCAATCATTATAAAGATAATCCAAAATATAATGACTAATAGTGGACCTCCTTGTTACTCACCCCTCCTCCTTGTTCTTGTTCGTGAGCGCTGACAGAATCACCTTGTCATTCAGTCTCCTGCTCTATGCTCACCTCGTGCTCGCTACGAACATCCCCTTTTTCACTCTCACCGCTCGGAGCATCAATATAATCGCCCTCATCTACATTGCCAATGGCCTCATCTTCCTCACCAACAGAGCCACTATCATAATGTTGTTAAATAAAATAGTACACATCATCGATGCTTTTTATGCCCACATACACACACACACACATATACATATACATACATATATATATATATATATGTATGTATATGTATATGTGTGTGTGTGTGTATGTATATATATGTATACATATATATATATATATATATATATATATATATATATATATATATATATATATATATATATATATATATATATGTATGTATGTATATGTATGTATACACATATACATACATATATATATGTATGTATATGTATATATATATGTACATATATATATGTATGTATATACATACATATATGTATATATACATACATATGTATATAGATATATGTATATATATGTATATATACATATATATATATATATGTATGTATGTATATGTATGTATGTATGTATATATATATATACATACATATATATACATACATACATATACATGTATGCATACATACATATACATACATACATATATGTACATACATATATATATGTACACACACACACACACACACACACACACACACACACATATATATATATGTACATATATATATCTGTGTGTGTGTGTGTGTGTGTGTGTGTGTGTGTGTGTGTGTGTGTGTGTGTGTGTACATGTATGTACATATATATATATGTACATATATGTACATATATATATATATATGTACATATATGTACATATATGTAGATATATACATATATATATATATGTACATATATATATATATATGTATATATGTATATATATATATATATATATCTATATATATATATATATATATTTGTCGTTCAGTCTCCTGCTTTATGCTCACCTCGTGCTCGCTACGAACATCCCCTTTTTCACTCTCACCGCCCGGAGCATCAGTATAATCGCCCTCATCTACATTGCCAATGGCCTCATCTTCCTCACCAACAGAGCCAATATTATAATGTTGTTAAATAAAATAGCACACATCATCGATGCTTTTTATGCCCATATATATATATACATATACATATGTATATACATATACATATACATATACATATATGTATATACATATACATATAACATATATGTATATGTATATACATATAACATATATGTATATATATATATATATATATAGAGAGAGAGAGAGAGAGAGAGAGAGAGAGAGAGAGAGAGAGAGAGAGAGAGAGAGAGAGAGAGAGAGAGAGAGAGATGTACACACACACACATATATATATATATGTATGTATACATATATACATATACACACACACACACATATATATATGTATATATGTATATATCTATATGTGTGTGTGTGTGTGTATACATATATATACATATATATATATATATATATATATATATATATATATATATACATGTCCACTTATAAGTCCCAACTTCCAGCAACCATGCCATGCAATGATAGAAAAATAATATAATGCAATGATAAATAATTACCAATGTGTTTGTGCAGTCACTCAGAAGACGACTTGACAATGGGTTCAAAATTGGAGACCTGACTCATGGCTCATTCAGATTTGAATCCCCAACTAGTCCCCGACCTGAAAGCCCATCTCTTGACTCTTTCAGATTTGGATCCCCAACTAGTCTCGCATCTGAAAGCCCAACTCCTGACTCTTTCAGATTTGAATCCTCAACTAGTCTTGGATGTGAAAGCCCAACTCCTGAATCTTTCAGATTTGAATCCCCAACTAGTCGTGCATCTGAAAGCCCAACTCTTGACTCTTTCAGATTTGAATCCTCAACTAGTCCTGGATGCGAAAGCCCAACTCCTGAATCTTTCAGATTTGAATCCCCAACTGGTCACGCATCTAAAAGACCAACTCCTGACTCTTTCGGATTTGAATCCTTAACTACTCTCGGATGTGAAAGCCCAACTCCTGAATCTTTCAAATTTGAATGGAAAACTGGTCCCGCATCTGAAATCTCAACTCTCTCTTGGGTATACAAATTGGATCTCCAGTCACAAGCATTAAACAGTGACAACACCAAGGAATACTACATATTACATAATCCATTAAAACTACTTAGCTTACAGGCAGGTCGATGTCAAGTGTCACTGGGAAGCGAACACGACCAACTCCCAAGAGATTATCTGCCTTTAGCTCTAGTAAACCATAATCAAGATCAATAGTTTCCCTGAACCTTTTTCTCAACGCAATTGACATGATTGAACTGAAAAAAGAGAGAAGAAGATGCAATTGATATTCTTCACACTATCAATAACACCACACATTCACCACAAATGACATAGTCAACACACAACCGATTATTCCCACATTGCAATATAAAGTTAGCATGTCGCTGTGTTATGTACAACCCAACGAATGGTTTAGCCATAAACTATTCATGACATTCCGCTGTAGAACATATTTTGTTGCAATTGCAACAAAATAATGACTATGATCCATCGCCAATGTTGTCAAAAAGGCTTCATGTGTTCTCCCCATCCAAAATACAACATAAAAACTAGACTTTGTTAAGGATTGATAAAGAAGGGTGCATAACACGCTTAACGCATCGACTGCGTCTATTCTGGCTCCAAAACGAACCTCTCCTACAACGTGTTAGCGACAGGTTAGTCAATTGCAGCCGCTAATTGCAAAATTGATGATGTAAAATGAGTGTGTAGCAATTAAGATGGTCACTCCATGCCACACAATACATCGGGATTCATTACCATTAACAAACTCTTTGATGATAATTAATGGGTACAAAGACCTCCAATTCATTATTCGGAATACACATGTCTTTTGAAACGAGTATCTCATCGAAAGGTTCCATCTCTTTGTTGATATGAGAATATTATTAATAACGTAGTCTTGAGTTCCCAAAAGAAAGAAAAAACACTGCAAAGGATAGACACGTGAGGAGTTCGTCATGCCAACCAGAGACATTTGAAACAGAACCCCAAATAACATTTCAAATCGGAGTTGGATCATCAAACACATGTAGTTCTCAAACATCACGAACATCGATAATCTAGATATACAAATACACTGGGATGAACATAAACACTCTCATGCAAATTAATAGAATATATACAAATTTATAACACATAGTTCGCAAGAATCAGGATTTCAAGTTCATATATTCAACATTGGTTTCATGACTCGAAGATCCATAAATAACAATCGTACTGCATTCAGGTTGGAAAATAACATCTTATTATCTAATATGGTGCATCTATAGCATATAATATAAGGCAGCCAATTGGATTGTTCATTTTCATCATTATCAAATTCAGTAAAAGTAAGGACATTAATATTACATGATCAAGAACTGAAATTTATACATATATTTCTATTGCATAAAAAAATTATATACAACAAACTATATTTTATATATATATCAAGCCCCTTTCAAAAAGTTGCACAAGCCCAAAGATTATTAATAAGGGGACATTACAGTGCAAGTAGTATTAAATAAGGGAGAGAGAGCAACAACCTGGGAACGTCTGGACGTTTGCCGAGGGACTGCTCAATAGTCCTTGAAAATCAACAACTTGCATAGATAACTAATGTTAGTGGTAGTCTACATTGGGAAGTAAATGCATTTCAAAAGACATCAAAGGAACCTACATGTTCATATATGAAAATGCAGTTTAACATTCAATATAAATTACCACTAAGTAATATATATCACCTAAATTATATGTGTCAATTTTCCATAGTGCCAGAGCTGTGTATATCAGCCACCTATTTTGGTACTATTGTTATGTGCTCAAGGACAGACGCCTCTATTCCAACTCGAAATCAACACCATGGTCCAACTAACACGCAACTTAGTCACACGTTTTACACTATATTTTACATTCAACGACTGCGATTGAATAACATGTCACTAACACGCAGTAGGATTTGTCTATTCTCGAGCCTTGTTATTGACTAAATCCAACTCCAATTGTAAATTGCATCGCTCGTTAGTGTTTGGCTTTACCACTGTTAGCTACATCAAATCACAAACCATACATGAACAATGGTCCGAGAGGCTGTGTCTATTCTGGCTCCAAAATAGACAAATCGTGCAGACTAACAACGTCATGTTAGACAAAAGCAACCATCAAATGCAAAACCTACGATTAAAAACCCACCACAAACATGGGGTGCTAGTCCCCCAATACTATTTTTTGCAGCCACGATAGAGGCGTCTCGCTGCGAGACTAACTTGAGTTTCGTGCTAGTCTTTTCTCTGACAAACGTACCAAGTTTTGCAGCCCGCGGCCTCTTCTTCCTGCCGAGATGTCGTCCGAATGTGGTTCCTTCATTCACAAGCTTTTAATGTGCGTGTTATGCACAATAAACCATTGGTAACCATGAAGCATGTCGTAGCCGTCCTCCGACATGTCCACATAATTTTGCGTGGGCCCCGAGGAATGAAACCAAGAACTCGACAACAACTCCACATCACATACCATGGGTCCGAGCGCCATGACAAGTTGGCATGGTATGCATGTCTCGGAAATGTATGTCGATGCATGTTGTTGGTACGATAGGTCCGCTATCGAGCCACAATACACATAGCCTCCCACATATATTTGCATATATGTTTATTCTGCAATTTTTGAGTAAGATTAGGTGCGTCCAACTTGTGTCAGACATGTCTATTCTGGCTTCAAAATGTGATTGTACCAACGACATGCATTGACATACATGGGACGTGTCTATTCTGGCTTCAAAACGGACCTATCGTACCAATGACATGCATCGACATACATGTCTGAGAATAAATATATATACAAATACATGTGGCAGGCACCTAATAGTTACATGAAAAAGAAAATGATGTAAAATGTTCCGTTTCAAATTGAGCTTCTTTTACATGGTCTTGACCTTGTTTACATGTCATGGTTTGCCTTTTGATGCAAACGAACTCCTGAAAATCATGTTATTGACTGGTTGATGCAACCATTCCTTGACTGTGCGTGACCTGCTCTTGTTTAAGAGTTAATCTGTTGTTTGCTAACAATTAGGAGTTGATCTGCTATTTGTTTGATGATAGCAAACATGGCGCCTTTTTTATCTGCCTAACGTGGAAAAAGGAAGACTAATGCGCAAACACAAACATTATTGTTGAAGGGCTTCTTGTTGAAGCAACCTGCGTCTATTTTGGCTCATTGTTGAAGGGGGATTTATGGGACTGTAGTTTTCTATGTCGTGCTGCGGCTTGGGGTATGTTGAAATCTGCCTCTATAACTCATATTTTTCCTATTTCAGTTTGGATTTTGTTTAAAATCATCAGGGTTTGCATTGTTTGTTTGCGTTTCTTATTTGCCTCTATATGTAGCCAGAATAACTTCAGCCTATGTCGAATATTTGCCTGTTTTGGAGCCAGAATAGACGCATACAGTCACGTTAGGGTTAGAGACCGCTAGGGTTAGGTTTTATTTTTTTGATCTAATGAGAAGCCGAGAATAATGGAAACAAAGCATAATATTTCCATAGTTTTCTTTTGTCTATGTTTTATTATGTCATTTTCCTCTGTATTGCAGAGGACATGTTTGTTGAATTGTAGGGTCAGAGGATCATCTGCATCACCTTTTCTATGTGTGTGTGTGTTGCTTTATATATATATATATATGCCAAACCGCAAACAAACAATGCAAATCCTGATCATTTTAAACAAAATCCAAACATACCTCATGCTCGCTACAACACAAAAAACTTCAGTCCCAGAAATCCGCCCTCAACAATGAGCCTTCAACAATCAAGCCTTCAACAATCGGACGCCCTTCAACAATGAGCCAAAATATACGCAACCTGCCAAACCCATATATATATATATATGAAGTAATATACACACACACTCACGTGCCGATGGTTGTTTATTTTTTCTGGCTTTTAATGTGTGTGTATAAGAACGAGCATTTCATCTTTAACAACTCTGCTCACTATGAAAAACTAACACATATAATTATAGAAATATACATACCTTTAAAATCTTCTAGATCTTCTTCACTCTGCCAACCCACAAACAACGAACCACGGTATCTTGACATGACCATGTTGCAAAATGATGCCTAATTTTCACATACAAAGCAAAAAATGACACAGGAAATAAAAACAAATTTATTGAATGTCTTAGGGTTTCAAATTACGACAGCCGCCTAAGCCTCCACCCAAATCGTTGTCCTCTTGACACCTCCCAAGGGCACACTCACAACAACCTTTGCGATACAAAAATTGCAATCAAAAACACAGGGTTGACGAAGGAATCATAAAACTATCGTTATCTATTAGGGTTTGAATTTACCGATGGCGCCATAACCCTTCACAACAATCTTCAAACGTCCCACCCACCTGTGTGCTACGATACCTCCTCCCTGCACATGAAAAAACTTGCATGTTAACAAGCAATAACAATATACCTAGACAACTCGCGTTATGCATGCAGTCGACTTTTGTCCTCCCCTTCGGAGCTACAAATATTTTGACAATGCATACCTATAACTCCAATGGAAGCGCAACTCCTTCGCTCAGTGATTCAACCAGGGACATTGTGATGCCACGATCGACATGGATTTACACCGTCGAATATTTTCCCCTCCACTACATTTTGCATGCAGCTCCCGTACGAAATATATCCAAAATTTTCGCGAAATCTAGTTTTCATTCAATTTTTTTTATAAAAATATTGAAAATTGTGCCCATAACACGTGACCGCCGATGTTAGTTAACTCATGGACGCAATAAAGCCAGTTACCAAAAATGTAAACCGCGTGGCCGACAGTATGTTAACCGCCTCACTCGATGTAACCGTCGCATCGCCGTGACATCGACCGGGAAAATGTTAACCGCGAGCAAGCTTTTCCGTCAAACACAAAAAAGCAACATCATCCATGTCATCGCCGCGACAAATACCTCCATGTCATTTGTGGGTCCCAGGCACGTCGGTCTCATGGACATTTCAGACTTGAATGGTATGCCTTCGACATCATGTAGAGGCATGCCGTTTTGGAGCCAGAATAGCTACAACCATAATAGTTGAGGTTAATTAATGATCAAATGGTTGAAAATTTGTACATGTATATCCTTTTGAGGAGGCTCAATTTGTGGATGTCCACATTTGGTGTTGCATTGCCATTTTTTAAAAGTGGATATTGTTTAGGGTCTTCTTGGTCTTCATTAGATCTTAGATGAATGCTCCACCTACATTGCCTCTCCAAAACATAAACTTAGAAAAACTATGAGACAAAATCATTAAATGCAAAGACCATCCTACCATTGCAAACTTTTAAAACAATTCCACCAAAGTCAAGTAATTATTTATTTTGTCATGAAATGAAATAATTGGTATAAAAATATTATTATATTGATTATTCATGAAATGAAATAATTGGTATAAAAATATGATTATATTGATTATTCATGAAATGAAATAATTGATATAAAAATATTATTATATTATAACATATTTTTCGGTGACAAGTAGGTTATTATTGTTTCAATTGAATGCAATTTATTAATTTTTTGATCAATTAAAATATAGTTAATATAACTATATTTTTTTATATTTAATATTTTAGAAAATTGCATCACATTTATTGAAATATTTTTCAGTTGATAATATATGTTATAATAAATAAATTGCATTCAATTGAAACAATAATAATCTACTTGTCACCGAAAAATTAATAAACCTATAACTCTAATTGCTAATTTAATTTTGTTTTAAGAGTGCTAAACTATAATCATTCCAAAATTAAGTTGGAGAGCCACTAATATTTATCCCCCACCTATAAACTCCCTACTTTTCCTTCAAACTAAAATAGGTAGGTAGAAAACAAAGATGTTCTCAACTACCCCAAAAAACACACCACCTAAGCCTCAATCTACCCCTACCAAGAAAGTAAAGGCAATGTAAGTACCTTAACTAGAAGGAGGGTTAACATAATGCAACATTCACAAGGACACCTAACCTGCATCACACAATTACGTCAATTTAAACCACCTGATATGGAATATACCCTCTCTACCGAATGCCTCAACAACCGCAAGTGAAACAGACAAATATCACAAAATAAAATCCGCCAACAAAAGAAAAGTACAGTTGATAATTTTGTAATTATCCAAAACAACAGTTTTTAGAAATAATATTCTTGCAATATTCGCCGGCAAAATTTCGAATGCACCTGCCCGTCAAATCCCGGGCATTTCTTCATCTGCAGTTGCCGGCGATCTCGTGTTTTTTTTTTTTCAGGCGAGCGCTTAATAATTAGCGTTATCGACTGATAAATCCTTCTCTCTGCCTGCAATTTCGGCGCGACGAATGTCTGTATAGCGTTACAGGTTCTGCGAAATCTCTTCGTTTTTGAATCGGTCGCAAATTCACGGCTGTAAAGGTTTAAAATTTCCGATTTCTAGTAACAATGAACGGAGCCATGGTTAATGGCGAGGCTGCACAGAAGCCAGCGGCTGCAACTAGGAACTTTTCTGTGTACAGTGAAGTCCAGTCGAGCCGATTGGATCATCAGCTGCCTCTCCCTAGCGTGTTAAAGGGAGCTTTTGAGCTCGTTAATGGGCCTGCTTCGTCAGCAGCTGGCAATCCAGGTTTTTAATAACTTGTTTTCCTGAAACCTTTAGCTTGAGTACATGTGGCAGCACAGTAACGTCTTTCAGATTTTAGCAACTACAGTTTGATGGTGGACATTGTGAAAAATATAATGGCTTTAGTTATTGAGAAATGCACACTTGCAGGCGAGCAATGAAGTATCAAAATATTTGTAATCTTGCGAAGAAAAAATAAAAATAATTCTCATACATATTGAGTTAAATATGCCTCCCGAAATCCAAGATTTGTTTTTCAGGCGAGTGTCCATCATGAAGTATGAAACGATTTATGCGGAAAGACAAATTGAGTTCCATAGATCTGAGCTTGAACATTTCCAGTGTCACGTATGGATTGCTTTTGGTTCAACATGGAATACCGATTTTTTGTAACCCACATGGAATACCGATTTTTTGTAACCCGAATGCAAAAAACCCTTGTTTCTCGTATATCCGAGCCTAAATATGCCTGATGCCTTCGCAAGATTTGTTTTTGAGTAAATCATTGATATTTTCCATTTGTTCTCTACGGATTCCACCGTGTAATGTGCAATGTTTTGTTTTTAAATCTCAGATCTTAATTGAACATTTTCTGAACTGAGGTTGATCTTAAATGTTTTGTACCTGCTATTTTGTTTTTTAAGGTGAGCCAAGATTGACTATCATGTAAACTGTTTTGTTCCTTAAAATCTTTTTGAAATGAGAGAAAAAGTTTTTTTTGTGACAAAACGATTTTTTACAGAACAAAAATCGGTTTTAATGTGTTAGATTTGTCATTTAGAGACACATTTAAAATCTGCTGATGTAAATGTTTTTTTATAGTAACTTTATTGATAGTTTTTCACAGGCTCTGTCAATGGTTGAGATTTGCTGAACTGATGCTATTTTTTCCTGCATTGCCCAGGTTTATTTAGTTGATATCAGTTGTTGAAATTAGTCTTAAATTCGGATTTGCTAAGGTTGATTCATGTGTTCTTGACGATTGAAATTTGCTGAACAAGATGTTCTTTCCCAGTAAATCCCATATTGCTGAGGTTAATTTGAGCAGTTTCCGAGTCATTAAAATGGTTCGTTTGTAAAGAAATATGTTTAATGTTAAGTTTGTTTAGACATCACGGATGATTGAGATTCGCTGGATTAAATATTTTTCCTGTTCTTTTCTTGAAGGCCATACTGCTTTGTTTATTTTGCGTCTTTTTGATTATTGAAATCTTTTGAACTAAGTGATCATTTTGGGCCTATGGATGTTATTTTAAGGCTAAGAGTAAGAAGTGTTTCTAAATCTATATTGTTAAGGTTGTTATGTTTCGGTGTCTGAATTTGCAACGAGACAACTGAAATGCATTTTATTTAATGTTTTGTTGTTTTGGTTGAGATGGTTTGTAAACTTGTACTTATTTCTTCTTCATATCTGTCATTTGTGCAGAGGAGATTGCTAAGCTATTCCCAAAGCTGTATGGACAACCATCAGTTCTTCTTGTGCCAAGTGACAAACCAGCTTTGAGATCAGATCAGTCGTTGAAGATTGGTGTTGTGCTTTCTGGTGGTCAGGCTCCTGGTGGTCACAATGTCATTGCAGGATTGTTTGGTGAGTTCAATATTTTGTCTTATGAACACATTTCCTTTTAACCTTTCCACCGTATAATGTTTTTAACCTCAATGCACAGATGTTTATAGTTATAAATTAGTAAACCAGATCTTAGATCAAGACCATCAGAGAAGTCGTGAATCAATTAAAAGGATACATCACTATTGGTTCCAGATACATTAATGCAGATGTTTTATTTATATATTGGAAATATTTAATATTAAATCAAGATAATTAAACAAAGTCTGCAGAGTCCAGGAGTTTTTGGTATAATGGTAAAATGGTGCATCCACAAAGATAGCGACTCAAGTTAAATATCCACATACGATTGCAAATAAATAAACCCACAACTTGGCATACACGCACATGTAGTAGCAAGTCCAAGATTGGGGCTTATTCATCCCTAGAACCATTCGGAGTTTAGTAATGTTCCCAGTTACTTTCAACTGCTCCTAGAAAAGCAAATGCTGGGGAATTCATCTGATTTCAAACACCCTTAAAACAATTCGATAAAAATGTAAGAACACTTTGATATGTCCCATAGATCATCTGGCATAAAGGATGAGATCGATTTTCGTATATTCTAATAGCAATCAGAAGAGGTGCTTTTTCATATTTACCAGTTTATTTAATTTCATTCTTCAATGCCTATGTTTAACCCAGGATGAATCTGACCTTTTTCTAATCATCAATTTACAATATTATTATCCGAGGACCGTGCTGTGATGATGGAGCACATCAGAGTCTAATACCTTTAGTTATTGTGGTAAGCTATTTTTCCATTGATGTTAGAGGTAGTTATGTTTAGTGATCATGAAAAACAGTTTTTATTACTGTAATTAGCAAGCAAATAACAGGCACAATAATGAGTCAACTGCTGCTATAAATAGGTAATCCAGTGGGCATTCTTGCAAATAGTCTAGAAAGTAGTTATTGTCTGCATGTCTCTATAAAGGGAAATGTTGTCCCTAGGGACACCATAATTTTTTTGATCTGAAATTAGGGTTGACGGGATTCCTGCTCATTAAAGAAATCACAGGCACCTCTTCCCAAGTCGAAAAGGGAACATGTGCTGGATATATCTTATTAAAGTTTTTCTTTCATCATCTTGATTCTGGCTTACAAATCTTACTATAATGACTGACAGCTGGCATCTGGCAATCCAAGCCATCGAGTATTAGCTGGTAACTTGAACTAAGAACAAAAATGCCACCTTATCATAGGAAAAGTATCAGCTATAATATTAGTCTGTAATCAACATAACTATACATGCAAGCCAATTGTTCTAAATTGAGGCCTAAAATTTCTCTGTACAAAATGAGGCTTACAAGTTGCAATAATGTTTATATAGCAGGAGAAAATCATATTTGAAACCCTATTGGCTTCTTGGAGCCTTCAGCAGCCAGCGATGCTTCTGTTCCACAAGATGTCCCTGCAGAGTGTAGTTTATGAAATGTCCAGCAACTGTTGTTGTTAAAATGAATGTTTTGGATGCCACCATTTTGATTGTCGATTGCACTTATAAATAATATAATCTTTCAGTTTGTGCCTCAATACTAATTTCTCATAGGTTTTAGTTTCTTCTTTGTCGAACAAATTTCTGTCTTATTTCATATCCTACAATTTCTTAAGGTACTTTTTTTTTTAAAAGTTGAAAAATTTGCAAAACCTTTGTTTTATGATGATTTAGCTGTTGGCCAGGTCTTGGGAAGGGGTGTCAGATACAGGCTTGCATTTGATATTATTAAGCATGTCATCCACTAAGCATATCATGCCTATAGAAGAAAAAAACATATCTATTCTTATTTTAAATGAACACGAGTTTGAAATATTAGATTTATTGGTTACAGGACACATCTCATTAATTTGAAAGCATATACTCAATTTTTTCAAGGATTTAGGCAATCGGCATGCTAATCTAGTCTTGAGGGAAGTTACAAGCTGTTAAGGTACTTATTAATGTTTATCGGGGGAACTTTCAGCCCTTTAGATATGAGTTTTAATTCAAAAGTTTTAGCTCAAAGTGATAACTGTAAGTTACTGTCATAGTGACCTATGGGTTCTAAGCTAGCAGTATCACAAAAATAATAAATTTAAGCATTTGACATTAGTTCAATCTATCACGTGATCATTGATTACTATTTATTCTAAGCAAACATGAATATGATCCTGTATTGTCCCCTTTTAGATTTCTTCAAATTACCATACTTATGACTTGATTCAAACACTTTGTAGAGACCTATTGTTATAGAATATTAAGATTAAAGAGGACTAGTTCGGTATATTTATAGGTGTGAAACTGGAAAGTAATAATGAGACCTCCTTGTCTGGTATAGTATGTAGGTGTGTTTGCCGTTGTGCCAAAAGCTCGAGCTATCAACGCCTGCTACAAACGTCAGACTTACCTAGATCCACAGGAGGCGGTTAAGCCATGTCGCAAACCCAGAACGAGGTGCTGACCACCAAGTCAACAATTTCCCCCTCAGCACCGACTGAGGATTCCGCACTGAAGGAATGAAGAAGACCTCCCGGGATTCAAACTCGTGACCCAAGGCTCTGATACCAATTGTAGGTATTTTTGCTGTTGCACCAAAAGCTCGAGCTATCAACGCCCGCTACAAACGCTAGACTTACCCAGATCTACGGGAGGTGGTTAAGCCATGTTGTGAACCCCGAAGGAGGTGCTGACCACCAAGTCAACATAGTATTCAGTATGTAAAGGGATCTACATTCATGGGAAACTCTGATTGTCTTGATGTTACACAGTTATAATTTCAGATCTAGATATTGCTGTCTCTATTGTGTCTGATAGTTTGCCTCATAAACCTGATCCGAATAATATTATTTGGTTAATTTTCCTAATATAGATTTATGTTTATTTAACTATGACGCTGCCCCTGATATAATGTCTTTCAACCATGCGTTCTTTACCCTTGCAATGGGATGAGTATCCCTGTCCTCTTATTCGGCTGTCCCTTGGCTCGTGGGAGCACAATAGAAATATATAAAATAACCAAGTATTTGATTGTCTTTAAATACCCCTCGGTAAGGCATGATGTGAGAAGTTGTATCTCACCATCGCATCTTTTAATTAGAGTCTCTTCATTATGATTTACTTTGTTATTGGTTGCCCATTAATAAGCTAATATTATTCTAATAGAATTATGACTACAAACGTATTCAATGAATGTCGCTATTTTCTGAGACAAAAAGCTTGGGAGGCATCATTTGGGTAGGACGTCACCCATGCCCATATATTTTCTCATCTCACTACATTGAATTTCTCCACCAGATGAGTCGAGTAATATTGCAAGTTGGACTTTGTTTGAGGTCGGAGGAGATACAAGGAACTGGGTGGTTTATGGTCACTACGGACAAGGACTGAGAGCTCACATCTGGAGCGGGACTCACATTATCACCTCTCCTGCCGTGGTATACAAGCACCTCCTTTGTTGTGTGTCTAATGGCACCAGCAAGGCATTATGATTTAAGGTGAGTCGAACCAAGCAAGCATGCCGAAACTTTTATTTATTGATAGCGTAATATTATCCTTGCCTTCAACTTGATACTATGAGTCACTGCTTACCATCTACACGTCGCTTTATTTGAATTTGGATTATGCCATATCATTGTTTACGTGGTTGGCAATATGTTTTGATTACGTTCTATCCGTGCTTACCTTATGTTGGGTGATTCAACGGAAGAGTATGCTCAGGAAAAGGCTTGATGACTTCCATTTATTTGTCAACTTGGTTTCCTTGGTCGATATTGTTATTTGATAGTTTTTTTTGGTCGGTAATAGTTATATTTTATTTCTTTAAACTAAAACATACATATGCATCAAACTTCCAAAAAAAGAGAAACCACTCCCTCAAACCACCCCCAACCACCATCCAGTCCTATTGTCTAATACCATGGTATTCCAAAATGTTTACTGTTCAGACCCTGCCCACCCCCACAATATCAGAAATCAAAATTACATCTTGTCAAAAGCTGGTCGATAAGTTCATCACATAACAGAATTAAAGATTTAAGTTTTTCGATTGAAAATAAAACATCTAAATGAAAATGTGCCCAGAGGTACCTTGATTCAGCGAGATCCTCTTCTTCCAGCAGCGGCGTGTGAATCTCTAGTTCTTCCTTCTGCATCCTCGACCACTGCCCCTCGCAAAGCTGGTTTTTCTGACTCACCACCGCTTCCACCCTCTGCACCACCCACTACACCCTGTTTTGCCATTTCTGTAGATAATTTTCGCGTGATCGGCCTCCTGTATCTCAACTCCTCTGCCACTCTCTCCCCACCCTCTTGCCGAATTTCATCTTCAATATCCATAATCTGGACAAAAACTGTCAACCCTTCCCATCCTCGCTTCACATCATCTATAAAGCGGGCTCTGGCTTCCTCACGGCGGTGAAGGAATTGGATTCGTGAATGCCTCGCCCGCAACTCCCTATTCTCCTCAAGGATGCCCACAACAAGATTGAAACCCCATCTGTAATGCCCCGCCAGAAACCCTAAAGGAAAAACATCACAATCTATGCAACTAAGGGTGAAATAATTTTTTTTTATTTTTTATAAAGAACAAGTGCTTGAATTAAACCTTAGCACATCTAATAACACAGCGGAAGTCTAACTCCTGAATTTCCTAAGGGTCACCAACGATTATTACTTCGTAAATTATATTAACACCACGGAAAGACCTACTGTTCAGCTTATAGGAAAATTAAACGTTGAAGATAAAATTTCCACAATGAAAGAATTCAAAATACTCCAAAACAATCATTTAATATATACAAAAGAATTAAGTAACTGAAATAGCATACATTACAATGTTTCTTTGCTTTACAATATTCGAAAATACATGTTTTCAAAAAAATTACATCATGAGTTAAAATGTTACAAAATGAAAGTTACATAAAGTTTCGTTTCAAGACCTCAAGTTTTCAACTGAACAATGGTTACGAACAAGAGCTGGTACATGAACCACGAATCAAGAACCTCAGCGAAGTCCTTCCTCGCCTGAAGATACAATCCAGTACATCCGATGGGAAGTGACACTACCACCCGACCATATGATTCCGAAAAGGAACCACCCCACCGTGCTGGAGATAGTAGATAACCCTCAAGCAAGCAAAATAAGACAAGAACGAAAGGACTACAAGACTCCACACACAACCATGTGACTCAACTCACAAAACACTAGTGACTCTAAGGAGAAAGTGTCATCGCATGTCTTACGGTGGATACCATGGTACAGCCTCCATAGGTCCCGACCCCCATTCTGGGATATCCTGGTAACCTCTCCCGAACCTCCGATTCCAACTAAGTCTCATGCGGACCCTACCAATCCTTTCATGAAGACAAGGTGGTAAGTTTGCCATTCCAGGCCTTCTCGCTACATTATGAGCCCTGTACTAGCACTCACCTATGTGCGAGGCACATTATTTTATTTAACATTTATTCTACCCTCCCCTAATCATTTATTAGGTTATCACTTTCTTAACCAACTTCCGACGGGTTATCCTGTCACCACTTCGGGCACGACCCTTGCTCGAAAGCCACTCTCTCTCTTAGGACACTACAGGATAGTTCTATCTACGGAACTCTATGGTGACACAGACAGCCATACCTAATCTTGACATACCTCATATGAAAGATACATAATTACTAACCTAAGGTTGACCATTACGAACAACTCACAATGGCTCATTTCCTTAAGATTATACATCCAAATATTTGGCCAAAACACAGTAACACAGGACATATTGACAACATGACTCAATGTACTTAACTGCAACCACCATATAAATAAGGCAATCTTACGTAAAAACATCTAACACACAATTAACTTGCAGTACGAATATATGTTGCCAAGACACGAAGAACAGTTTTGGCGGCATAACTCAGAATTTAACACTTAATAACATGTTTAAGAGTTCAATTACTTTTGTTAGGTAAGCAACCTCAATAATTTCCACTTATACCATAAACTAAGATCAAGATAGATATATTTATTTCATCAAAGAAGTCTTACAAGAAGACATAATACATTTCTCAATAGAATAATGTCTTTATTTTTTTTATTTTTATTTTTTTACACTAGAGTGTTACATCACTCTCCCGGGAAAAACGGAGAAGTGCACTCGTCAGACTCTGCAGGATCTAAAGGAGTATAACCTTCAGATTCGCTTTCACTCAGGGGAAAGTACCCCATGGACTCATTATCACTTAAGGGGATATACCCCTCTGACGAGTTAGAACTTATAACTATCGGCTTTACTGGCGAGCACTCTAGCTTAGGTTCTTTTCCTTTTTCAACAGTAACTTCTATAGTTGGACTCTGAGTAGGACCTTTTTCTATCTATTTGCTCTCTTCAGGAGTTGGGTTCTCTTCAGTAGGGTTGTCATCCACAACAGGCTTGACAGGGGTCAGGGAATCTTTCTTGACTTTCAAGTAATGAGCATATCCAGCTACGGATTTGCGAGCTGTCTGTTTGACACGCACCATCTCTGTAACGTATCAATAGTAAGCCATTACTTCCTAGACTCTCCTGGAGCAACATCTAATGAATCTTAACAACTAGGCTTGAACGCAAACATAATTCCTTTTATAAAATAATCAAGTGTGCAATATGTACAAAATTTCCACAGCTATAGCTATAATACAAATACACTTAATATTCTATTATTTTCCACGAACTAATCCAAACAATAATTTAATACTTTTACCGAAAACATAAACTAGACCATAAACATTACTTATCACTAAGGCTTATAAATAATAATGTTCCAAAACTAAATATATTCCTAACCGTTTGCGGTGTTAACCCGTATGCAAGATCTCTACGTCCTTCTGCTGAACGATAGCGCGCTTGTGAACCTTATCTCCAATAGACACCAATACTCTATCCCAAAAATCAACTCTCTTTGATTCTTCCTAAAATATTCTCTCTATTTCTCTATTTTACTCTATCTTTCTCCTCTATTCTAATTCTCTCCTCTCGAGTTCACCGTCCTCCCTTCGATGCAAAATGAAATTCTCTCCCTACTTCCTTACTCCCCACCTTTATTTATACTAGAAATACTCATGACTTCTCCTACGTCTAAGGCTCGGTTATGGAGTTGATGAGGAGTCTTTTAATGAGTTACTTTCAGTTACATCTTCACTTAATCTCCACTCTACAGTTGTAGAATGATACAAAGGATGGAAGGATCAACAAGTTACAAGCAACTGTCAAACACGTAAGTGTTTGTCATGGGCGAGATAATAGTCCTTGCTGCCAAGTCGCCTTACTCCTATGTCACGTATGCCTCGCATTAAACTTACCACTTGGTGTCCCTTCCTACATAGTCACCATTATCACCATGAAGAGTTGGTTCAAAACAAACTGTTTTTACTATGCCTCCACCGCATTTACCAACGTGCAGTTTGGTTCCATTGCGAAGGAGGAGTGGCGGTTTAGTGTGTTGAACAGCGAGAGGGGAGGGGTGTCATTGTTTGCTGCGTTGGCGTGACCAAAGGAAGAGAGGTAACGTGCGGGCTATGAGGGAGGAGGGTGGTCGGTGGTAATACCGACCCCTCCCTTTATTAAGGGGGGTGGTCGATAGTAAGTGGTCGATATTACTATCGACCACCCTTTATATTATATATTGTTTTACAATATAACCCCCGCCACCACCTTTTAAATAAAATTTGTTTTATTTGTTTAATTATAATTTCTTTATTATATTTTAATAATTAATTAATGACCTCTATTTAAACATTCAACCCTTAATCCCTCCTTAGCAAATTTAAATATATATTTTGATTTTCCAATATTTATAATTAACGGCTTTTCATATGTATATTTAAACAATTGGTTTAGATATATATATTACATGTTCGAAAAGTATATTATATGTGACATTTTAATAATTCTAATTTTATATACATGTATATTCTCAACATAATAGTTCGAATTGGCGATATTATCTAATGATAGTTCAATCCCTTAATCTTTATTCAATTAACTACCTATAATTGACAATCGCCCCCCGTGTATATAATGTCTATACATATATTCAAACGATTGAGTCGCAATTATTGAACTAACATGTTGATGAGATTCATATCTACTTATACCAAGATATTAACTCGTCTTTTATAAACAACATTAAGTCACTAGATCACTTGACTCTTTTTCCTCCAAATACCAAAACTACTCTTTACTCTTATAGACGTAATAAACGTAACAATTACCAATGGCATACAATAATTAAGAACACTAAACACAAAAACTGAGCAAGCATCAAGCGACTTTTCATAAAGATCAAACAATAAAATATGAAGACCGAACAAATTGACGGAACGACTAACTGACGACACTCACCCGAGTGTAACTGACTAAAATAGGGTCAACTACTATCTCCTTTACTTCCGTCGGAAAATATAAGGCACGCTCAGACCTGTGTAGCCAGGTGGAGACGTTACCCCGTACCTACCTGGTACTTATACCTGCAATACCCTGCATCACCGAACCACACATGCATATATACCATATATAAAACACGACATACACATCGATGAAGGAGAATCGCGACGTTCCCTGTCTCACCGAAATGAGTCAAGGAAAATCGTCCCCTTGCATCCAATACACTTGCAGATACACAACATACATTGCATAGATAAAGTAAAGTGTCAGTACATTGCAATAAACCATACTATGCCATAAATCACAAGTACAGAAATAGTGTAAATAAATCATGCATCTCATATTCAGATTAAGCATGGAATAATGTCATATAAATCTGAATAATAATTCACGGTAATGTATCCATTGAAAATAACAGAACAAAATATGAGTCCAAACGAGTAGGGGTACTACATTCATCCCGGCATAGCCCATTCCAGCAGGGACTCCAAATTTAACAAGTACTCTTTTGGAATGATTTTCTTCAACACTTTTCTCACCTCCTCACAGGTGTATCCCAGCTCCTGTCCCCACGCCATGATAAGCGAGTAAATGTTAGCTCTGCACTTGTATCGGTGGCCGATAACCGCCACCTCTTCTCCCAAAACCAGTTGAATTGCCTTCAAGAATATTGGATCTTTTGCCAGGAACATCTTCTCAAGCTTCTTGAGGGGGACAGGTCCTCGAAAAGCTAGCATAAGCTTGGAAAACTCCAGAGTGAAATTGGCTTCCATTTCTGTACTTGATGAATAGTTGCAAAGAATTCCGATGAAATCTATCCAAAAATTGGCTTCACCAACTTACCAACTCTTTTCATTAAATGTGCGGGCATTTCGAAATTAATATTCAATGCAAAGCACTCCACCATCGCCGCCATTTCAAAGAGCATTTCACAATAAATGCTCATTAACTCGACCTTACACAGAAGAAAAGCCGGTTGTCTGACAAGAAATTTGAATTGTTTGACGTACAAACTTGGCAAGTAGTCTTAACTCCAACTAACTATTTCTTTTTTGCAGTCACGCCACCTCACTTCCCCTAGCGCGAGCTCACACGCATCATTCGACAACCCATCCGCAATAACATTTCCTTCTCTTTTCACATGTGAGATGCAATAATTTTGGAAAGATTTCAACTTTTCACTTATATTATGTACATATTTATTCAATTTCTAGCACGGTGTGTTGCCTTTAATCAAGGCCTGGACTAAAATTTGGGAATCACCCTCCAAGTGTACCTTCGTCACCTTCATATTTATTGCCAGTTCAACTGCTAGTAAGGCCACCTAAGCCTCCGCCTCATTATTAGTGCCATCTCGTAGCCTTCTTGCACCCGTACAAAGGATCTTCCCTTCATCATCACAAGCCACACATCCTGTGCCTGAAATCCCTGGATTACCTTTTGATGCCCCATCAAAATTTATTTTCACCCACCCTTTCTTTGGTTTTGACCATTTCACCGTCTCCCCATCCATAGGGACATTCACAAGATTAACCCTAGGGAACCCATGAACGGGTCGATATTGTTATTTGATAATTATGAGAGGTTGTTAATCCATGTTTTGGTCTTTGCCCACTATGGCTCCACAATATATCCCAATCGTTGTCTTTTGTTTATCAGTTGCCTTCATTCTAATTGTTGTAATGAATATTATATTTTATTATTACTTATCTATTTATTTTATAATTTTTATATTTATTTTATCATTTAATTTTATTGTTATTTATTTTCAAACCTTGGTTCGGGAATGGGACATTACAGATCCAGATGAGAGAAATTATTTTTTAGATAGCACTAATTACAACATCAAAACAATGTGGAGGGCCTGCTTGTTACCTATCATATCTTGTATCATGTCGGCAACCAACAGCTGCAAATAGTGTAACGAGGTACAATTAAATGTGTAAGAGCTTGGACATATTTGTGATTGGGAGTGCAATTTTTAGTTTACGTAGGCTAGCCAAAGGTTCAGGTTTGTTTTATTGGTGGGTTATGTAATCTAAGATATATAACAAATATCCATGGTCGTTGTTAATTATGGTTGAAGATCCTCAGTTGGAAGCTTTTTGAAGAAAATTTTAATAATATTTTCTGTCAAATGATTAGATTCTATTCTTGACGTGGAATTTTGATGTCCACTGTCTTTTAGGGGAAATGTTTCTTATTTTTCTCCATTGCAATTAGACAAGAGATAGTTAGGAAGGAGCCAGAATATTTGCTATACACAATTTAGTTATGTGAAAGAGAGAAATGATTCTTCTTCTTAATAGTCATGGCAACAAAATCAAGAGAATCTTGACTGATATCCTGCATTTATCCCTTCACTGTTACTTATGTCTTCTGTTCTTATGGCTTCTGTTAATTATGTGACACTAATGCATTGATTAGAATTTGATTCAATGAGGAACCCATTTCTGGGCAAGAAATGAGTTTGGTTGTGATCATCTCCTGTACTTTGTGCTCTTAAGTCAACAAACAAAGAACAAAGCCAAGAGAAACTGATTGTCTTCTTATTGGTGTATTTATGTAACTTTTAAGCTTAATAAATCCTTGGAGCTGAAAAATATTCCCCCATTCCCAGAGAAAAACTACTTAATATATTTACTGAAACATCTCAATAAGGCACATCATTAAATCATTGCATAAAAATCTTTTTGTTGAAATAAAGAAGTCTGATGAATATTACGTTTGTGTTACTTACAAATCTTTAATGTTTCTTTTCATTTTTCCTGTATCCTTATTGTGCTTCAGCTTTCTCATGCAGACTATGTGCAAAATAATACTAAGGACAGCACCTTCTTTGGATTCAAGGGTGGTCCGGCAGGAATCATGAAATGTAAATATGTTGAACTTACAAAAGAGTTTGTCTATCCATATCGCAATCAGGTACTTGCTTAGTCTATCGATACAACCACGTATTGTTTATGCATAGCAATTTAGATTACATTGGATGTACTTAATATACTTAATGAGGTTTTCTTTTTCTCACTAGATAAATGTCTCTAATATATCATTGCCTATGGTTACCAAGTGACTGAGGTGAAAATTATCTCCAAGGTAGGACCACTTGTGGCATTGGGGTGATTAAAACATTCTCTATTGTAAACATTCACTTGCAGTTGTTAAAAATAACTAAGAACAGCTAATGCCAACCCATCACTGTAACTCTATGACTTATATCAGTTCTCAAAATCCCCTTATATAAAGAAATGTAAGTCATGGGATTTAGTTTGCATAAAAAGACATGGAAGTTTCTTTTTCTTGTTCATAAAATTTCTCATTTGATTTGCTAATCTTTCAACTATTGTTCAATTTTTTGTAGTATACGTGAAACCATGGGCTGAAGTCGTGGAAATCTTACAGAGCCTATTCCAATAAGCTGCATTAAATTTGATTATAATGTTGTATGTATGCATGTGATCCAAATGTAATATTTGTTGTTTTCTGCCCGATGCTCAGACAATATTTTAGTTCTATGCAATCAATTCAGAGAATTGTCCAGGTGTGCAATCTGGTCATCCACAACAATGCATTTATATCGACATTTCAGATTCCATATTATTATCATTTGGTCGATCTCTCTACAACAATATGTTTGCATGTGAATTTCATGAATGTTATTTCTTGTCTGACCATTGAGGCTTCCAAGAATTCTGTGAATGGGGTCTTTAAATGGCTTGGATAGGGTCATTATTTATAATTTCTTTATACTTTTAAAAGTCCATTATGAACAATATTTTTTTACTAATGGTAGGTTCTTTTGGTTTTTTTAACTATTGCAGGGTGGATTTGATATGATTTGTAGTGGTCGTGACAAAATTGAGACTCCTGAACAGGTATGCATTAATCAATTAATTTGTTTCAACCAATTTTAGCTTGTTACATTGAAATCATATGATTGATTATTATCCTTTAATGGTTCCGTCAGGATCACTTTTGTTACATTAGTAGCCACTGTAGTGTTTGAATTTAAATCAAGGCAATTCTTTAATTCTAAAAACTGCTTACTTGATACGATTCAGTTTAAACAAGCAGAGGAGACAGCACTGAAGCTTGGTTTAGATGGCCTCGTTGTCATTGGTGGTGATGATTCAAATACAAATGCATGCCTTCTTGCAGAACATTTCAGGTACTGAATGAAAATTTCAAAAGCCAATTTTTTTGACTGTGGGCTTGTACACTTTATGGGCCCTAGAAGAAAACTTGCCCTTGTGCACATACATGCAAACTGAAACATATTAATTGTAGCTGGAGAAAATTTGGAATTTTGCTTTCAGGAAAGCACACAAACAAAATGCTTCTCTTTCATGAAAGAATATGCAGGTTTAAAAAGAACAGGAACTATATGGTTAAAATCTGCAGGAAATAGCTTATTTTTCATAGTAGGATGAATATCTGAAAGAGGACCTTTTTGAATTGCGAAAGTCTCCAATACTATCTTTTATTAAGTTGGTCTCCATAAGTGCTCAGTTTAAATTTGACCCTGTTGTTTATTTGGTGTTCCCAGAGCAAAAAATATAAGAACACAGGTACTTGGTTGTCCGAAGACAATTGATGGTGATCTTAAGTGCAAGGAAGTTCCAACAAGTTTTGGATTTGACACAGCTTGTAAGGTGATCTGTTTTCATATGTGAACTGAATGGTTCCTAGGTGTGGCTTATTTACTAATTGAAGATTCTATGTTTTTGTAAATATTTAAGTTTTCTTTGTGCTTCTGCTACCTTGTAATGTCCCTAGGTGATCTGTTTTCATATGTGAACTGAATGGTTCCTAGGTGTGGCTTATTTACTAATTGAAGATTCTATGTTTTTGTAAATATTTAAGTTTTCTTTGTTCTTCTGCTACCTTGTAATGTCCCTTTTTAGGATGTTCCTGATTTTTGCCTCAAAACAATAATCCTTACTCAAAATGATAATGGCTTTGTTAAAAAATATGAATTTATCAAAATATTCAGATCAATAAATTATAGCACAATTCTCAAAATCAATCATATCATGAATTCTTTGGAAGTACTTACAAATCTGCTGAGTTAGAGGTTTTTGTCCCTAACTCAATATTAGCAATATCAAGCGCTTTCATCCTTAACTTGCCAAGAGCATGAAAGGGTTTTCGTCCTTCCAACTCTTAGTCCACCTTAGAGGGTTTTCATCCAAACTTGATAAGAGCAATAAGGCTTTTCATCCTTATCCTCTCATGAACTTGGAATGGATTGCCTCCTTCCTATTTGCAGGAAACTTCCTCAAGTTCAAAACTGATTGCTTGATTTCTCTTTATTGATACTTTTCGATGGATTTAAGAGCAAATGTGTGAAATGCTGCTTTAATGATACTTGGATAAGTTTCTGATTTTTGATTATTTGCTTCATTCCTTGCTTGAATTGATGATTGATGCCTTCATTGATCAATGAACTGGTTTGCCCTTTATATTTATTTATTGAAGGAGTCACCACCCTTCACATGAAATGAGTCCACCCTTCATTGCTACCTTTTGAGAATAATAATTTCTTTCCAAATTGATTGATCGATTCTCCCTTTGTTCCTTCTAGATCTATCTTCCTTATATACCTTGTCTTGCTAGATGGACACAACCTTAAGTATGCTGGTTGACCATTCTTAACAATTCAATCTTTTTTTAATTTCAATTTTGTGCAATATTAATTATCTTCTTTTGGGTGCTGCCTTAAACTTGTTTTAAATCTCTCAATTCTCAAAGGTGGCGGCTGAGGAAATACATAAGATCACAAACAATTATCAGATCTTTATTATTCATTTGATACTTGCCTCTAAATTCTCTTTGAGTCTTTTTAACAATTGCTCACGAAGCTGCTCTCAGATAAGTACCACTAATATCAAACAAGGTTTTGATTCCTGCATTATTGAGAACTGAGAAGCCTTCTATTTTGTCATATATTCCTTGGATCAACTCAAATTTATATGGCAAATAGAAGAGGATTAAACACATATGATTCTTAATTTAGACACATAATCAGAAATCTTATAGCTTTAATAAACATACTGTTTGCCCATCAATTTTCCAAATGCCTATCATAGTCTCATTCAGTGAAGTTTTAAAAAATAAGCATATCAGTTGCCTGGCCATTTTCCATCAGTGTATTGTGGCCTCACTTGTTTATATATGGACCAAGCATTGTAACTGTATCGTGTGTATTTAGAAATATTGCATGGTTTAGAACCCATGCTCCAATTTTTCAGCCTTAAATAAAAAAACTGATGGCTTATCTTTTGTAACACATGCAGATTTATGCAGAGATGATCGGGAATGTGATGGTTGACGCACGATCAACTGGAAAATATTATCACTGTAAGTCAACTCTCCATAAAATGAACACATTATCAATGGTAATAGGACTAGGTATATTCCTTTGGGTATCTTATAATATACTCCCATTGCAGATGTAGGAAAGAAATACAAATAGATTGAATGCTTTTGATTAACTTAAATAGCTAACCTTATCAATGCACATTTTGATCTGTGTCATTATATGCATCTGATAACTTACTTAACATTGGAAAATATAAATGAGGACCAAAAGAAAGGAAACCAATTTAAATAAAGTGAGGGCTGCACATAATCTCAAAATAGCTAAACTCATCAAATAGTAACTTCTTTGGTCACCTACACTTGCCATTAACTATGGTAATGAAAGAAGAATTGGTTATTTCCCCATGTGCATATATTAGGTTTGCAAATGAAAGTTATCGTTGAATACTTAATGAATTAAAATGTTCATGTATGCAGTTGTGAGGCTTATGGGCCGTGCTGCTTCACACATTACTTTGGAATGTGCCTTGCAAACGCATCCCAATATTACAATTATTGGCGAGGAGGTGAATCCCTTTCCCATATTTTACTCTTTGACAGATATATAACAGAACAAGAATACCACAAGCTCTCATATGTTATGGGGAAATTTATCTTGTTTTGCAGTCTATTAGAATCTCACTAACTTTGTTTGATGCATCATTTCATGGATGGATATGTTTTTGCATCTAGCCATAGGAATGGAATGAGATGATAATATCTGGCTTCATGATGGGATCTCAATTGGTTGCGGTTATTGTGCCCATCATTAAATTATCTGTAAAATAATGAAACTAACTGTAATAAAGTCAAGAATGCCTTTATTAAGTCGGTTGCTTATTAGCACGTTATGTTTCTGGAGGTCATTTTTAAGAAGTTGCAAAATAAATTTTCAAACCGGTTTGTGTTGTTTGAAATGCATGCTAACTGCTCGATTTTTTGCATAAGCTTAATTTTGTTGCATTCTCAGTTTTCTTTGGATAGAATATCAAACGTGTTTCTTTCTCCAACATATTGTTGAGTAAAGGTCCCTACTAACCAGTTTGGAAATGTTTAGTTAAGGGTCTGTATGATGGTCTGACTGGACAGTGAAGTAATATCCGTATGCTTATTTGAATAAATACCATTTCCAATGCATAAAATAAAAATATTTTAAACAGTCAGTACATTTTGTAGTTCAAGGGTCACAGATTTAGATCTGACTAAATTTCACATCGCAATAGCCTTTTCTTTTTATTGGACCAAGGCATCTGCCATTTTTGTCATACAAGAAAGCTTTGCTACTATTTTACCATTTCGCACATCAGAAATCAATTTCAATGTCTTCACTTCCAGTTGAATAAGTTGTTGCACCACTTTTGATTGAATTTACTTCGGTTTTCCTTCTTCCCAAATTTGTATTTTGCATTTAAGAATAACCATGTGCCAGTGTATATTATTGATCCAATAGAGAGGTATTTATTCAATTAATATAGTGTTTGCCATCCTATTTTCTAGGATGTAACCCCACTTCTTTCTCCAACAAAACCTATTCTATGTGAGTCTCCTAACAAGTCTAACAGCCTAACTAACCAAGCTAATTATAACAGGTTTAGTTTCCATCATAATTAGCCTAACTATGATTTAATATAATCAAACTATAAATGCACCAAGTGTATTATACCCTATACACTGTGGTGTAATTACACAAATACCTAACATTCCTCCCCTGTTATATCATAGTCCTGAGACTTTGAGAGAATAGTTTTCACATGTGGACTGGGATCTACACACAGTTCCGCATACTTGCAGACAGTAGTGGAAATGCTACACTACACTTACTCAGTGGGACTTTCTTTGAATTCTCGGCCAAGAATAGGGACACACCTAGTTATCCTCCTAACAGGTATACATGCAACAGTCCTCAACAAGCATTAGTGTGAATGGCCTTAGTTGCTTCTTTGGTGGCGGTGGTCTCACTGGACACATGAATAGGGACAGACTCAGCTGTTCATCTTTCAAAGTTGTGAATAAGGACATACAAAACTGTCAGCAATGCCCTCTGGCTAGGGACTCACACACCATTTGCCACTTATGGTTATCAGACTAGACCATACTGATCTTTACTGCATTTCATGAATAGGGACAAACATGTCTATCCTGGACAAGTGTGGGATGAGCCTCCACTTGACATATATCTTGGTCTTCTGTTGGTCAAGGCCTTATTGAAAACCTTCTCTCTTGTGTAGCATAAGTACCGTCTTCATCACAGCTGCCTTGAGCTTTATAATATTTTTTGCTCTAGTTTGCCACTAAAACATTGAACTAGTCATTGAGCTAGAAGCAAACTCAAGATTGGGAATCATTCTCCAATCTCCCGCTTCTTCTTCTTCAATATGGCTGTGTTTAGTCTCCTATGGCCCCTCTTGCGGAATTGTTTTTTCTTTCAGTAGATTCCAACACAAAATCACATCTTTTTCTCTCATGTATTTTGCAAAACCATAAATGCATTATGCATAATGCTCCTATATGGGCTTTACTGAAAACCTTCTCTCTTGTGTAATGAAAGTATGGTTTTCATTATCTTGCCCTTCAGTTTTATAATATTTTTTGCTCTAGTTTGCCAGTAAAGCATTGAACCAGTCCTTGAGTTAGGAGTGAACTCAAGACTGGAAATTATCCTCCAACCTCTTGTAATCCTCCACTTCCTGCTTCTTCTGTACAGCTGCTTTTATTCTTCAATGGATCCACTTGCTGAATTATTTTCTCTTTCAAGTTTCAGTAGATTCTACCACAAAATTGCATCTTTCTCTTTCTCATGTACTTTGCAATACCATATATTCATTATGCTCAGCACTCACAGCTGCACATTCATGAGTGTCATAAATTTATACATATCTAATTTTTGTCTATTTTTGGATTGTTTTCACTCATCCAAACCCCATACTATGATATCTCAATTTGAAGATCTCGTCTTTGTCTTTCCAGAAAATAAAATATCACTCAAAATGGAGATATGATTCAAAAGTACATCCAAACAAAGAATAGATAACCTAAGGGGTTTGTTTTAATGAATATAAGTGAAAATTGTAGCAAACAATGTTTGGTGAATGAGGCTAATAGAATGCTGAATCAAAATCAAAACAAACTAAATGCACCAGAATTCACCCTCGTTTCATTATTTTCCACAAATTTTGTTGGATAGACTTTTAAAGCATTTATTCGACACTATCATGAATCCTCTATTGCTTTGATACCAATTAATATTTTGCATTTAACAATAAATACACATCGGTGTTTAATATTTCCAATAAAGAGGCATTTATATAATCAATATAGTTTGTTTCCCACTGCCTACTTTCTAGGATGCAACTCAGTGTCTTTGTTCAGCAAAACCTATTCTACATGAATGTCCTAATAAGCCTAACAACCCAATTAACCAAGCTAATTATAATAGGTTTAATAAAAAATTATTTAACATAATTAACCTGACTATGATTTAATATAATCAAACTATATAACCTAAACACTGGTGTAATAACACAAATTTCTATGAAAAACTCAGTGGAGCTCCCTTTTAGATTGGTTTGGCATTCTCCACTTGTACTAGATAAAAAATTCATAGATGCTTGCAATGTGCCTTCAATGGTTAGGTGGGTTTTTTGTAGATTAATTCTTTGTTGCGACAGGATAGAGAAATAAATCCTTTTTAACAGACCTCCCCATCCCATGGCTTGGAATAGTGCATTTATATTTTTTGAAAGCTCATAGAACTCTGCATGTTAATTCTTTTCATCCTTGAAACGCAGATACAAAGACTTCATTGTTTTGTTTCAGACTGCATTGCAAGAGATTGGACATCTTTCTCATTTTCTCCTCTGGGAAAATATTCGTGCTGATTGGATAGTCATGGTGGTGATCATTAGATTAACTGTTGCATCCCTTTATGGTAAATAATTATTAATTATCATCCAATAGTATACATGATAGGTATGTCTCTTATCACACATATTGCCTTGTATATACCTCTACATTTGGATATATATCCATCTCTAAGACATCAATGCAAAATCCTTCTTATCATTCAATATGATATATGTTCTTTATCTTTATGGATTTTATCTATTGTTAAGCCAGGTTTTTAATTGTGGCACCAATGGTTCATGGGCCGACCATCATTCCATTGCAGAGAGCTACACATTTCAAAGGTGTTTCTTTTCTTTGTGGTTGACAACAGTTGTTGAAACTAGTTTCCCATTCAGCCTGAGTTGGCCTAGTGGTGAATAACTTGTGCCCTCGAAAGCGAGGTCACAAGTTCAAATCCCATAGGGGGTAAGGTGTGTATGATTTGTTTGTTGCACAGTTAGGTGCCTCCTGCAAGGAGTACGGGGTAGTCCCGTATTGCCATAAGGCATCTGTAGGCCCATATACAGACCGCTCGGCACTGTGGACTATAAAAGAATCTTTCTTTCTCCCTTTAAACAAAATCTTGAGGAAAAAATAAAGAACAGCTTTGATTTGAATTTTGGGGCTTAGGGTTGACATGGGGGGCAGTCACTAAAATGGATATGAATGTGTTATGAATGGAGGGGTTTATGAAACATAGAGAACGATAACAACACCAATTAGAGTGCCTTAACAAAGAGGATGGGAGAACAATAACTGTTAGTGAGATTATATTAAGAAGAATTTGCAAGTTTTGTACAATGATCAGAGAGGTCCGATTTATCAAAACCAGCTTACTAACTGGTCAACTATTTGATGGAGAGCTATTTTACATAGCTATACAACTTTAGGATTTGAAGGGATCACATAGCTATACAACTTTAGGAGTTGAAGGGATGTCTTTGGCAGTTACAACAAGAGTAACCACCCACTTTCTGCTTGTTCATATTATCCATTTTATGTGACTGACAGTGTGAGCTGTGTAGTATTGGATGTGGTGAATGCGACTTCATGGTTATGACCACATTTTCCAAAAAAGATGATAAAGGTGATGGTGAAGATGGAACTCGCTTTGGAATACCACTGTGATACCGAATTATCAAAGTTTCAGGTCTTAAAGTGGTCACCATTGCAGCAAGACAGAGTAGATGTGGAAAGTGTCTTGTAACGTGAAATTGGTGTACCATTTACCTCATTGAGGACCTTTGTCATGCTCAAAAATCTGGTAGTTTGGAGTATTGTGATTGCTTGTGCTTTTGACCTATGCACCAACAAATTGAACCACTTTTGCTGGCTTATTACAATCAAAATTGATTTCTGATATGTGTTAATTTGTTAAATAAAAGTGGAAATAATGTTGCAAGAATTTTACATTGATCATTGGATGAAGATTAAGATAAGATAGAAGATTAAGTGCAAAGGCATTATTTCCAGCCTACTTAGAAACAGTAGTTGGGCCATACCGAAGAAGACATCCACCATCTCAAATGGTTGCTGATGTTTTGGTAAGACAAACATTGGTGCAAAACAGAATCTGCATTCAAATTGTTCAAATACCCTCTGCTGCGTGGTTGATCTGCTGAAATATGGATTTGTGCCACCTTTAATAACTTGATTCAAGTGCTAAATAATGCTAGAGGAACAAGTACAAATTTTCTATAGAAGTTTGCCATCCCCAAGATTTCAGGAAGACCTATGAGGGTTGGTGGTGTAGGCCATTCTTGGATTATGCTGTTCTTAGTTGGATCCACATGCACTTTATGTACATCAACAACATACTCAAGTAGTGTATCTCCTTCAAGGCAAATAAGCATTTCACCAGATTTGTATACAATTTGTGCTGCCACAAAGTGTGGGGCACCATGTTGATGTGATTCAAATGTTCTTCCCATGTTTTGTTGAAGATGGGTATGTTATCTAGATAGGAACAAACAAATGAAGATTCTAAGTCTGCAGGATGTTGTTCATCATTTGAATGAATCATTAGAGAATTGGCCAAATCAATGAGCATGAGAAACAATTCAAAATTTCAAACAAGCCTTTTTTGCTTTGAATGAGGTTTTTAAATGTTTTTTTATACTGCAGGAATCAGGTGGCCCCCTCATAAATTGCAGTGCACCTAGTAAACTTTTTTCACGTTATTGGTAACGCTGGCCTCAAATGTTAATAAATTGTACTGCTGAATTAATAAGTCCAATTGTTTTTAACTACATTATCAGGTCCCTCCCTTAGACCCCCTAGGTCTTGGTCCGGTTCGAATCGTGTCTGGGTTCGGGGCTGGTTCATCCAGGATTCTTCCAGGGTTATTTAAAATATCTGTGGGTTTGCCTGGGATGAACTCAGGAAAACCAGTCATGAATTTCTGCTGTATTTTACTATTTTCTTCTTCTTCCGCAACAAACTGTTGATCCTTTCCAATTTCATGGCGTCCCACAGGAAGACAAACAAAACAATTACTATATTGCAGTGTTGGGGGTTGAATCGACAGACAGAGATGTAGAATCCACAGGCTCAGCCAAGGAAGAGAGGTGCGAGAGGCAGGAATTAATCCGGTTCAATCTATTATGATGATTGTTTCTTTATCAAGGTTTTTTGTTTTATGTTTTAGGTTAGATTTTAGGATTTAGGTTTAATTTTTAATTTTAATTTAAAAAAAAAAAAAAAATGAATTTCAATTAAGAGGTTTATATTAGATTTAATTTTAATAAAAAAAAAATTGTAAATTTAATTTTTAATTATATTATTTTATAAAGGTGAGGGTCATAATTATTATTGTGTAAATATTTATAAAAATAACATAATTTTAATAATAATTATTATTTAATTAATTTCTCACATATCTTAAATAATTTATACAGATTTTTAAAAGATATGTACGCCTAAAAATGGTATATAATATTTAGAGGAAAAATCAAGGTTCGTTACGTATTGACTATGATAGTTATAGTTTTATTATTATATTATAAAATATAATATTATATTTTAAGTTTATTTATCTTGTATAAGACATATATATGTTTTTGTACGGAAAACCCAAAATGAACCCAACCGCAAACTTTTTTCTGCCCAAGCCCACGAACCAATGCCTTGGACCCAAACTGGAACTGGCAACTTAGGTTTTAAATTTTAAAAAAATAAATTTCTGATTTATTTGCATGTACACACTCGAACGAGCCTCTTTTGCTTTGAATGAGTTTTTTCAGACATATATGAGAGATTTGATAGAGGTTTGATTTCAAAAGTTAATATGATTTGTATCTGCCAAATTATTAAGTTAAATTGTTTAAATTAAAAAAAAATGTCTGATTTATTTGCACAGAGTCTATAACTCTATACACAGTTACACACGTCTTCGCCCAACTTTTTGGTAATTCACTCTGGGTCCTCCATACTGATACCTTGCATACAGCTAAACCTTACTACTCATCAATACAGATGGATGTTTTGGAAACTTAAAACTTAAAACCTTAAAACCTTAAACTTCTATGCACGAAGAGTCATGGACAAAGGCATTAGGTTAAATCCATACCAGCCATTTGGTTTCTTATCTTTGGTGATTTCAGGCCATTGTGCTTGCTCTCACCGCAAAAAAACAACAGTGACATGACAATCTTGATTTAGAATGTTATATTGGTTGCGTAGTGAGGTCCTTGATTCTATCTTTAACATGATTGTGTATATATTGTATAAGGCATGTTATTGAGTATGGAGAGAGTGAATCCCATTTCAATAATGCACAATTTTGTGTATGCATTGTATAAGGCATGTTGTTCAGTACTGAGAGAATGAATCCTATTTCAAGAGTGCGCAAGAGGTTTTCCTTAGGGTTTTTACTCTAGATATATTCAATCAAGTTATCAACCCATATCAATGTGAAAACTATTGGATTAATAGTAAGGTGGAGTTTGTGTGAGTGGCTTTTTTATGGTAAATATTAGAAAGCTAAACATTACTAAAACTGTTATTAAAGCATGCTTATTTTGTTATTTATTTTCCATATTGTTTCATATTTAAAGGCTTATAATGCTGGTAATATGTGCATCGTATTGCACAATGTAGTATGGGTATTGATTTTCAAGAGGCAACATGGAGAACTAATTAGTAATTACTCATTATTCCATCTTTTATATGTCTGTACGTGACCATGTCTTATGCTGAAACTCTCTTGGCATATCTCTTATGGGGAGCTTATGATCCGACAGGAAGTAAATGGTTAAAATAGAAAATTTATTGCTATTTATGGTTTATGTGGATTTTATAATTAAATCTGTCTAATGGATGTTGATTAGATGCATCTTCATGCAAGTGTAGTTAGCTGCTGCCATGAGATAAGTACTTGACATTGGAAACCCACGCTTGTGCCTGCAGTCATTCAAATCCTTGCACGTGTATCCCTTCACATCTGAAAGACCAATGTACCCTTGTAAGGGCAATATGATCTTAAAGTTTACATGGAGTAGCCATCCTCATGCAAAATTTTGAAGATTCTCGAGTTTGCATTTTGCCACCTTTAAACCAGCCAGTGGGAATTGTGGATCATGTCTAGTACATGCTGCATGTACACGAGAGGTTTATAAAATGGAAATTTACAATTTCCACAAATTTACAATTTCCACAAATTTCAACTATAAGATGTTGTGTTAGCAAGCTTTGATTGTATCTATGAGTCTTGCATTTAATGTAATCCAGCATGGAACAATCCGAAAATGTCCTAGCAGCATCAATTAAGTATGCATTTATGTTGGTAAGACACAGCAAACTGTTCAAATTTCTACTTTAGTAAACTATTTAGAAATGAGCTGGAGTTTTTAATTTAAGCAGTTGCTCTCTAAGTTTGTCTTTAGGAAGTTATTTATGTTTGTTAACAGACTATTAGGAGTGTCCTTGCCTTATATTCTTAGCTCTCCAAATTTATAGCAAGCTATGCAGATTGGAGTACTATTATATATCTAGATTTGTACCTTCAAGTGAGGTTACTGTTACATTGCATCGAATGTAAATGGTCCAGTTCTCCAAGTGACACTTTCATATTACTAATTAGAGTATTGTGCATTGCTCATCCTACTGGATTTTGAGTAGGAACCACAACTTTGAGTTTTGGGATAGGATCAATTAGATTGAACCCTTTCATAACTTCCTGCATTAAGATCTATCTTGGAAAACATGATTTTTATGGATATTTGCTTAATCACAATAATCAGTGACTGCAGTTTTCAATGTAAATTGTGTGACTGAACATAGATATCAGGCTAGAATTGATGCTTTTGTTAAGCATAAACCTATCTATCGTTTTTTGATTTCCACAAGGACAATGCTTGCAGGTAGCCATGAAAAAGCAAACACTTAAAAATGTCACGGATTATATTACAGATATCATTTGTAAACGTGCTGAATATGGCTACAATTATGGTGTAATACTCATACCAGAAGGGCTTATTGACTTCATTCCAGAGGTAAAATACCTAGCTAATTGATTATGTTGATTATATACTATGTTGAATTCTTCCAAAGTGTCATTTCATCATGTTTTCTTGAACTCTGGATATGACTTTGCCCAGGTACAACAATTAATAGCCGAGTTGAATGAGATTCTTGCTCATGATGTTGTAGATGAGGGTGGCCTTTGGAAACAAAAATTGCAACCTCAATCTTGTATTCTTTTTGAATTTTTACCTCAAAGTATGCAAGAGCAATTGATGTTAGAAAGAGATCCCCATGGAAATGTACAGGTACACTTGTTATTTTGATTGATTATCTAGTCTGTTAAAAATCTTTTCATTCATGTTTTTTGTTTTGAGTCCACATAAGTTAAGAACTTGTGAATCTTCGTGCATTCTAGGTGGCAAAGATAGAGACTGAAAAAATGCTTATATCTATGGTTGAAACTGAATTGGAAAAACGAAAAGAACAAGGAACCTATGCTGGCCACTTTAAAGGGCAGTCACATTTCTTTGGGTAAGATCTGTGCATCTTGCAGAAAATCATAGATGTCTTTGTTTTGATCTGCATCTCTAATTATAATATTGCATGATAGGAAAAAAGCTCATGCAGTTTATACTTAATAGTAATACAAATAAGTGATTTCTGAAGTTTGTCAATGTTCTTTAAACTTATAACTATCAGAATTGAGTGTACACAAATTGCATGTTGCAATTTCTCTGTCCATAAGTTCCAATGATATAGAGGAATGTAACTGGATCATAAACATCCATCTCTGAATCTGTTCAGGTGCTTTGAATCTATTTTCAACCCTCCATCCTCCAATGTAGCCCTTGACTGTTTGAGTTGGCAAAATATGAGAATATTTTTAAATAAGATATAGTTGCCCAGTAATTGAGATTGAAAGGAAGCCCATTTTGAAATACGACATCATAAGAAATGGATGCATGGCAGCTACTATTGAAGTACTCGAGGATGGCCTTGGCGAAAGGTTGAGACTTCAATCTAGCTTTCTTGGCTGTACTATCTACTTCCTCGTCCTCTTTGATATGAGTAAAAATTTGTCCCTTGGCAACCAATTTTTGGTTAGCCCACCACAAGCTTTAATTCCTTGACCAGCAATTGCACACAAGTGGGCTTCCACTTGATTACAGGAGCTAGTGTACCTGTTGTAGCCCTTGTTACAGTGCCAAAGATAATTGTGCCTCTAGTAAAATGCTCAGTCATCCAGCTCTTAAAGTAGATCAAACTTTCTCAAAACTAGAAGAGACATGAAAAATCAATGCTTCAGAATCTTAGGAATAACGAGATATCAAGTAATGTATCTCAAGGAAAGAGCATCAAATGAAAAGATGTTACACGGGAGTGAGCTCTTTCCAGCAAGAAGCATATAAGGTGAAGGTATTATGAGGGTGTCTTGTACATTCACAATCTCTTGAGTCCTCATGCGATTCTCAGCAAGGCTGGAGGTCGCAAAAAGGTTGAGGTGCCAAAATTAGAAGGGTATAGCTTAATTTCTGCATCAATTGGACTTGCCTTATCATAACGAAGGAGCTTCAAGTGAAAAGATGCCATATGGAGATGGACATTGTTTGGTGAGAAGCATTTAAAGTTAAAGGTATTTTGAGGACATCTTGTCCATTCACAATCTGTTAAACTCTCTTCTGATTCCCAGCTTGGCTGCAACTAGCAAAATGGCTGAGGTGGTAAAATTGGAAGGTTTGCTACTAGTTTCTGTATCAACTAGACTTGAACAATAGTAATGAAAGCTTTTGATATTCTGCCAAGACATAAGTTGACTTGCCTGACCAGTAGTTATTTCCAGGTCTTTGTATCTTTTTAACACCAGACACTTCATTTTCACTTTTGAGGAGTTAATTTATTACATGATTTGAATGAACTGATTGAGAGGATGAGTGAAGTAGAATTGATTGATCAGAGAAGTGGGAGTGACTGAGTAGACTGAATAGATTAGAGAGAAGACTGATTTTATTGAATAGTGGACTAGAAGTCAGTGGGATTTAACTGATGAGGTGGAAAGTGCATGAGAAATTAATAAAAAAATTAAATAAGTAAATTATTTAATTCATGTGCACATGGGGAAACACATAAAATAATAATTTGTTTTATTTTTGGAAGAAATATATATAGAAAAGGGAAATTAAATAAATTAAAATAATATATATTTAATTTATGGAGGAATAATTAGCTAATTAAATAATTTGAATTAATTATTTTAATTATCGAGAATTATTTTTTTCTCATTATGCTGAGTATTGTCATTAAAAAGAAACATGATGCTTTCTATCAGTTGTTATAGGACAAATTTGCTGTTCTATTCAGTTTATTGTTGACCTTATTAATGAAACTTTTATTGTTATTATAAGGTACTCTCTAAGATCATTAGATCAAGTGACAGAGGAAGCAGTGTTTCTTTGTCTTGTACCATTCGTGGTATCATAAGCATAGGAATTAATGTTCATGTTTTGTAATCAATTTTCTGATATGCTTGCTTGCAGCTATGAAGGAAGGTGTGGACTTCCAACAAATTTTGATTCAACATATTGCTATGCTCTCGGCTATGCTGCAGGTGTACTCCTTCATGCTGGAAAGACAGGCCTTATTGCTTCGGTTTGTTTTGGCTCCTCTCTAAATCTCTTCCTTGATCTCATTCTAACCTTGTGGCTTTGCCCTGATGAACTTAAAAACTAAAATATATCTGTTGTTGATGTTTTTTAATTTAATTTGAAGTTATGATTTGTTAGACATTTTGTCATTGATGTCAAGTGTTTTTGTCAAGCTTGTGCTATTCAAGCTGGAGGATTACTCAGAGTAATTTTGGATTGAGTTTGAAGTGCTTTTCGAGCTACTGTTTATTCATTAGATCTTCTTATTTTTGGTTGAGCTGCCTGAGGTGCTTGGTTGTTAGCTTCACCTACTTGTTAGCTTACTTGCCAACATCTCAACTGCTGAGTCAGAATTCTTACCATGTCATTTTTGAATGGTCAAAGGAGCCTTGATTCGTATGTTTTTTATTGATGGGTTAATTAATTCAGAATATGGAGTGATGCACGTAGTGACTCATTTTATTATGTCGGCAAATGGAGTATATTGCTTTGTAATGCCTCCTTTGTAAAGTGCGATTCTCTTTCATAGGCCAATGATATCATGGTGTGGCTGGAGCGATTCCTTAGAATTAAAATCACACTCAAAAGAAAAAGTCGGAACACTTGGCAATTAAGATAAATGAATAGAGATAATTTTGTGATGCGTATTGTGCTGGAGTGTGACACGGTAGTTACAGGTGATGTATTTTCAAATAATCGTGGCTTCTTTTATGGATGGAGAGGTAATCTCAGTGGGTGCTATTTGTGGAGATAAAATACGATGTTTTTAGGAAGCCGTATTAATTTTTCTATAACGTCTTCTTCTGTGGTAGACTGGTAGTAAATTCTTCATGCACGATTGTTCGATTTAAGCTAGTGGTTTTGTTTTTGCTGAAGGAGGATTCAGACATACGTTTATTATTTTCTGTGGTAGACGAGGGAAGTATTATTGTTTCCTCAGATTATGAGAGATGAAAAGGGAAGCTGTATTTAAAAATAACGACTGTCTTTATTATTCCAAGCCGTTTTGACATACGGATTTTGAAGGATGTGGTATCGTGGGCATTGAATTTCTGGCAGAAGTCTGGTTTATTTTTCTTTAAAAATACATTCCTCTTCATTTTGGGGTGCCGTTAGAAGACATGCATTCAAAGAGACATGCATTCAAAGTGCTTTATTATATAGAGCACGATAGTTCAACACCATTGGAGAATAGTTTAAAAAAAAAAATAAAAACAGTGCCTTCGTTTGAAAACGGGTGGGTGTTTTTTTTTCTTAAATGCAGAGTATGATTTCGCTAAAAATGAAAAAGGTGTTGGAAGTGAAGTCCAACGGACTCCTTCCCTTTACCGCCAAAAACTCTTGGCTCTTCAACTTCTATTTGTAAGCTCTTTAAGAGCTGTTTTGCATATCATTTTGTGGTGAATTCTGGAGCTGCTTGCAGCTGTGTGTACAAACCAGACTTGGTTATTAATACATTGATTCCCTTGCTTTAAGTGTGGACGTAGGCAATTGCCGAACCACGATAAATTTGTGTGTCTCATTTGTCTATGTTGTGAATTCATAATTTTGTTTTCTCTGCTCTTCTAATTCGTTTCTAAATGCTAACAATTGGTATCAGAGCGAGGTTAGATCGCTGTTAAGATTTCGGTGGTTGAAATTCCGGAATCATGGAAGAAGTGAAGATAGAGAAGTTCTCCGGTCAGAGCTTCGGGTTATGGAAGGCGCAGATGGAGTCTTTGCTGATAAAGCAAGACCTTTCACTTGTGCTTGAAGGGAAACCAAAGAGGCCAACTGCGATGGCTGATGAAGAATGGGAAAAATTAGACAAGAAGGCAAGAGCGACAATTTTTCTCTCGCTGTCCAACAATGTTCTCTTCAATGTCACGGGTGAAGCAACATCAAAAGATGTATGGGATAGACTCACAGCCATGTATGAAACGGCGTCGGCTGCCAATAAAGTGTTTATCATGAAGCGGTTGTACAAGCTTAAGATGAAGGAAGGTTGCACTATGGCAAGTCACATCAATGAATTTAATACATTGATTAGTCAAGCAACTTCGGTGGGGATGACACAAGATGATGAGAGCAAGGCTGTTCTTCTATTATGCTCTTTGCCAAGCAGCTGGGATGACGTTGTAACAGCAGTTAGCACACCAATATCCGGTAAAAATTAGTTGGTTTTTAATGATGTAGCAGCTACTCTTCTCAGCGAGGATTTGAGAAGAAAGAATGATGAACCTTCATCTGGTGAAGCCTTAACGGTGGTAAACACCGAAAATAGAGGTAGAAGCCATAATAGAGGCAGAAATAATTATCATAGACCTTCGAAATCAGCAAGGAGATCGAAGTCTAGAAACAGAAATGGTGATTGTTGGTTTTGTGGCAAAGCTGGTCATGTAAAGAAGGATTGTAGAAACTTCAAAAGGGCACAAGAGAGGGTGCGGGACAGCGAAGCAAATACAGTCTACGATAAAGATGATAGTGTACTAATCCTTTCAACAACTAACACTACTCCGGATTCATGGGTGCTTGATTCCGGTGCCTCACATCATGCTACCTAATGTCTTGAAGCGTTCATTAACTACCATGAAGGTCATTTTGGAAATGTTTTCTTAGGAGATAACAAAGCTTGTGAAATTACAGGCAAGGGTGATGTGTTGCTGCCATTAGAAGGTGGTAAAACATGGCTGCTCAAAGATGTTCAGCATGTCCCAAAATTGAAGCGGAATTTGATATCCGTTGGACAGCTCTTTGATCAAGGTCTTAATGTAAATTTTCTTCCGGATACATGGAAGGTAACTCATGGTACCATGTTGATTGCAAATGGTAATAAAGTGGGTAGTCTATACATATTTAAGACTCATGGTGAAGTGGGAGCTGCAATGGTGATTGAGGACAGCGAAGCGGATCTTTGGCATCAAAGACTTGGGCATATTAGCAGGAAAGGACTCCATGTTATGCACACAAGAAATCAACTTCCGGGCCTCAAATTTGTTGACTTAGCCTTTTGTGAACATTGCATTTATGGCAAACAAAAGAGAGTCAGTTTTTTGAAAGGTGGGCGTGACACAAAGACAACATCGCTGGAGCTTGTATACTCAGATGTTTTTGGGCTTACGAAGGTAACCTCCATTGGAGGAGCTAACTATTTTGTCACCTTTCTTGATGATTGTACAAGAAAATTATGGATTTATATGCTTTCTAAGAAATCTGAAGTCTTTTCAAAATTTTAAATTTTCAAGGCGTTGGGTGCAAGCAAGTCGCGAGAGGATGAACCCATAGAAACGTTTTCCACGGCTTGCATTTGGCGAGTGTGCAGGGAGTTGGGTCCACGCGAGGAGTCTACCACATCACTGTTGGCAGGGAAGGCACGCAGTGGTGGCACTAAGCCCGTGGAGTGAGGGCCTGCGTGCAGTGGGATGGCAGTGCCATGAGCTTTTTCGTGGCACTGTGTAGACCGTGGCACATTGATGTTACAATTGCTTCCTCCCACAACCTTCCTGCAAACCCGTGTTGGCAGTAAAATGGTCTCCGATTCCCCTGTGTTACGGTGTGTTGTTTCAAATGGCAGTGGGCTGTCATAATAGATGCTTTCTTCTTCATCATTTTCAGTCTGAGAATTGTATTCAACCGTGGTAGATGACATAGGGGCTCCCATTGGATGAGAGACCGGAGGCAGAGCACTGGTAGTAGAATTTTGAAACAGAGACATAGGGACATATTCTTTTTTTGGTTTATTGGAATCTTGTAGCGCAGGGAAGGAAGTCTCATGAAAAATTACATCCCTGCTGCGAACAATTTTTCTGCGAACCGGATCCCACAATCTGAAACCAAATTGCTCTTCACTATACCCCACAAAAATACATTTCAGTGACTTTGGATCCAATTTGGTTCGCTTCTCCTTGGGTATATGCGAGAAGGCTTCACATCCAAACACATGAAGATGCGAGTATGAAATCCTCTTCCCTTGCCATTCCTGTTCCGGAATACCAAAATCCAATTTAGATGAGGGACTTCGGTTGATCAAATACATTGCCGTGTTACAAGCTTCTGCCCAAAATTCCTTGCCTAAACTTGCATTTGACAACATACATCGTGCCTTTTCAAGAATTGTCCTATTCATCCTCTCAGCTGCACCGTTTTCTTGAGGAGTGAAAGGAACAACCTTAATTCATCTAATCCCATTATCAACACAAAAATCATCAAATTCATGTGAACAAAATTCTCCACCATTATCTGTTTGTAAACACTTAATCTTATGCCCAATCTGATTTTCAACTAAAGCCTTGAAAATTTTAAATTTTGAAAAGACTGCAGATTTCTTAGAAAGCATATAAATCCATACTTTTCTTGTACAATCATCAAGAAAGGTGACAAAATAGTTAGCTCCTCCAATGGAGGTTACCTCGGTAGGCCCAAAAACATCCTAGTATACAAGCTCCAACGGTGTTGTCTTTGTGTCATGCCCACCTTTCAAAAAACTATCTCTCTTTTGTTTGCCATAAAGGCAATGTTCACAAAAGGCTAAGTCAACAAGTTTGAGGCCCGGAAGCTGATTTCTTGTGTGGATAACATGGAGTCCTTTCTTGCTAATATGCCCAAGTCTTTGATGCCAAAGATCCACTTTGCTGTCCTCAATCACCATTGCAGCTCCCACTTCACCATGAGTCTTAAATATGTATAGACTACCCACTTTATTACCATTTGCAATCAGCATGGTACCATGAGTTACCTTCCATGTATTCGGAAGAAAATTTACATTAAGACCTTGATCAAAGAGCTGTCCAACGGATATCAAATTCCGCTTCAATTTTGGGACATGCCGAACATCTTTGAGCAGCCATGTTTTACCACCTTCTAATGGCAGCAACACAACACCCTTGCCTGTAATTTCACAAGCTTTGTTATCTCCTAAGAAAACATTTCCAAAATGACCTTCATGGTAGTTAATGAATGCTTCAAGACATGAGGTAGCATGATGTGAGGCACCGGAATCAAGCACCCATGAATCCAGAGTGGTGTCAGTTGTTGAAAGGATTAGTACACTATTATCTTTATCGTAGACTGTATTTGCTTCGCTGTCCCGCACCCTCTCTTGTGCCCTTTTGAAGTTTCTACAATCCTTCTTTACATGACCAGCTTTGCCACAAAACCAACAATCACCATTTCTGTTTCTAGACTTCGATCTCCTTGCTGATTTCGAACGTCTATGATAATTATTTCTGCCTCTATTATGGCTTCTACCTCTATTTTCGGTGCTTACCACTGTTAAGGCTTCACCGGATGAAGGTTCATCATTCTATCTTCTCAAATCCTCGCTGAGAAGAGTAGTTGCTACATCATTAAAAACCAACTTATTTTTACTGGATATTGTGTGCTAACTGCTGTTACAATGCCATCCCAACTGCTTGGCAAAGAGCATAATAGAAGAACAACCTTGCTCTCATCATCTTGTGTCATCCCCACAGAAGTTGCTTGACTAATCAATGTATTAAATTCATTGATGTGACTTGCCATAGTGCAACCTTCCTTCATCTTAAGCTTGTACAACCGCTTCATGATAAACACTTTATTGGCAGTCGACGCCATTTCATACATGGCTGTGAGTCTATCCCACACATCTTTTGATGTTGCTTCACTCGTGACATTGAAGACAACATTGTTGGACAACGAGAGAAAAATTGTCGCTCTTGCCTTCTTGTCTAATTTTTCCCATTCTTCATCCGCCATCGCAATTGGCTTCTTTGGTTTCCCTTCAAGCGCAAGTGAAAGGTCTTGCTCTATCAGCAGAGACTCCATCTGCACCTTCTATAACCCGAAGCTCTGACCGGAGAACTTCTCTATTTTCGCTTCTTCCATGATTTCGGAATTTCAACCATCGAAATCTTAACAGTAATCTAACCTCGCTTTGATACCAATTGTTAGGATTTAGAAACGAATTAGAAGAGTAGAGAAAATAAAATTATGAATTCACAACATAGACAAATGAGACACACAAATTTATCGTGGTTCGGCAATTGCCTACGTCCACATTTAAAGCAGGGGAATCAATGTATTAATAACCAAGTCTAGTTTGTACACACACAACTGCAAGCAGCTCCAGAATTCACCACACAAAATGATATGCAAAACAGCTCTTAAAGAGCTTACAAATAGAAGTGGAAGAGCCAAGAGTTTTTGGTGGTAAAGGGAAGGAGTCCGTTGGACTTCACTTCCAACAATCTCCCACAGAAGGCCAACGAACTACTGCAACAAGTAGATTCCCCCACTCAGTCTTGCTATCAGTTATTGGAAAGGCCAAGAGAAGCTCGGTAGAAATCGAACTTCTCCCACTTAACAACTTTAGTGAGCACATCAGCTAGATTCTTGTTGGTATGAATTTTATCTACATGAAACTTTCCTTTTTCGACCATATGGCGAACATAATGACTGGGAACGTCAACATGTTTTGACCAACGCTGAGATGTTTGATGTTTAGTCATAAAGATGGCACTGCTATTATCACAAAACAAAGCAAAATCTGATTGCTTCAAACCCAACTCGCTGAACAAGAGTTGCAACCATACCATCTCCTTCGCTCCCTCAGAAAGAGCTATGTATTCAGCCTCCGCAGTTGATTGAGCAACTGTATGTTGTAATTTAGAAGCCCAACTAATTGCTGCTCCAGCAAATGTGAAAGCATAACCTGAAGTAGACTTTATTTTGTCTAAATCTCTGGCAAAATCAGAATCAGTAAAAACCCTTGCAAAATTGCCTTGCCCTTCCCAAACCATAAGCAAAAATCAGAAGTACCCTTGAGATACCGCAAAATATACTTGACCGCCTCCCAATGTGATTTGCCCGGATTAGCCATAAATCTGCTTACCACTCCCACGACGTGAGCAATGTCCGGACGAGTAGACACCATAGCGTACATAAGACTGCCAACTGCAGATTTGTATGGAATTTTGTCCATAAACTCCTTATCTTCTTGTGTTTTTGGACACAATTGAGAAGACAACTGAAAATGAGAGGTTAAGGGTACACAAACAGACTTAACAGATTTAGCATCCGCCATACCAAATCTGTCCAATACTTTTTTAATGTAGTCTTGCTGAGATAGTTTGAGTTCTCTCTTTTTCCTATCTCGAAAAATAGTCATCCTTAGAATCTTCTTTGTTGTCCCTAAATCTTTCATTGCAAATTCCTTTGCTAAGTGAGTTTTAAGTTCACTCATGATCTTCATGCTTGTGCCGGCCACTAGCATATCATCCACATAAAGGAGAAGTATGACAAATTCGCCATTAGGAAGCTTTTTAAAATAGATACAAGGATCAAACTCGCTGCAACTAAACTTGTGATCAATCATGAATTTGTCAAATTTAAGATACCACTGGCGGGGGGATTGCTTAAGCCCATACAAACTGCGTTCCAATCTGCAATAGAGATGTTCCTGACCCTTTTTAATAAATCCTTCAGGCTGATGCATAAACAGTTCCTCATCAAGATTGCCATGGAGAAATGCCGTCTTCACATCCAACTGTTCAAGCTCAAGATCCTAGGCTGCAACCAATCCCAATACTGCTTGGATGGTAGTTGTTTTGACTATTGGCGAGAAAATTTCTTTGAAATCGAGGTCTTGCTGTTGAGCATATCCCTTGACAACTAGTCTTGCTCGAAATCTTTTGCGACCACCAGCTTCATCTTTTAATTTACACACCCACTTATTTCTTAATGCCTTTCTGTCAGGCGGAAGTGGCACCAAATCCCATGTCTGATTTCGCAATAGTGCGTCCATTTCTTCGCACATTGCAGCGTGCCAATTATCACAATCTGCAATTTTACAAGCTTCTTTGTATGTTGTAGGCTCTGTTTGATCAGAAATTAGTAAAGTAGGCTCAGCTTCTTCACAAAACAATAAGTCATAGTCGGAGAACTTTGCAGGAGGTCGTCTCTGTCTGGTAGATTTCCTCAATTGACTCTTTGGTGGAGTAGTAGAAACATTCGATTTATGTGTTCTCTGCAAATCGATATCACTCCTATTTAATGAGTGATTCCCACTGTTAATATGCCTGTTGATTTCCCTGTTTGCAGGGCAATCAGCGGCCTGTGGATTCTTATCCACTTTGGGTGCAGGCAAGTCGCGGGAGGATGAACCCGCATAAACGTTTTCCACGGCCTGCATTTGGCGAGTGTGCAGGGAGCTGGGTCCATGCGAGGAGTCTACCACATCACCGTTAGCAGGGAAGGCACGCGGTGGTGGCACTAAGCCTGTGGAGGTTTGTGAACAAAAGATGGTTAAAGATTCTGACATGTTTAGTGAAGAAAAGATGGTTAAAGTTTTGGTGTGGGAGGCGTCTGATTGTATATGGGGGTATCTTTGTAGTTGGTGGTGTTCTTTTTGAAATTCTCTTCAGATGTGATGGTGAATTGTTAGGGGTATATGCTGGAACCGAGTGAACTTTTGAGTGAGCTGTTTCTTCCATGCTCAGTGTGTTGCGTTGTCTGTGACTGGAAGAAGTCCAGTTCTGAATATATGTTCGAGTCCTCGATATTTTGTTACATAAGAGAGAAAGTGGTTGATTTGAAATGATCTGACTGTTGGAAGAGATGGATTTCTTCTAGCTCGAAGAGCTTTTAGAATCTGATATTTATTATATGTTGATCTATTCAAAGACTGAAGATTGATATTTCAGTGCATACAGAGGGAGCAGCTGGGTGGTTAAGAAGACTCTTCTGAGCAATCCCAATCAGTTTTAATTAAAATGTGTTAGTGAGAATGAAGTTGGTGCTTCGGTCTTGAAAGGTTGGTTCCTTGAAAGGGTTGGTGCCCATTTGTTTGGACTTAATAAGAGCTCATGTGTGCCGTGGTTTTTTACCCGAAAGGGTTTTCCACAAGAAATTGGTGTGTTCTGACTCTAATGTTTGCTTTCATTGATATATATCAATATTAAGTACTTTTCATGAGTTTTTAAGTTGTTAAAATCTCCAATACTAATTCACTCTCCCCACCTCCCAGTATTGCCGAAGTGTTTCTCAATTGGTATCAGAGCAGGTACCTTCTATTAAGGCTTAAAAGCTTGAGGGTTTATCCTATTGGTGTTCGAAAATGAATGCCCCTCTCAGTATTGTCTAAGTGTTTCTCAATTGGTATCAGAGCAGGTACCTTCTATTAAGGCTTAAAAGCTTGAGGGTTTATCCTGTTGGTGTTCGAAAATGAATGCTCTAGAAGGACTAGCTATGGATAGGGCTCCTCTTTTTGATGGATCACACTATGCTTTTTGGTGTGTTAGAATGCAAGCTTATTTGATGTTACTTGGTTTTGATGTTTGGAATTCTGTTTTTAACTGACTATACACCTCCTCATAATCTTCCATCTACTGCTGATGAAAAGAGAGCCTTTGAAAGCAATACAAAGGCTATGAATGCTATCTTATGTGGATATGCACCTTAAATGCCAACTGCTGTTTAGTGGAATGCAAGGTAAAATTAACTTTAATCGCAAATATTCTGCCCAAGGGTTGAAAATTTACAGCTTTGTTACCACACCACACCTTCACTCCAGAAAACCAAGAAAAGGCTTCGCTCAAAAGATACAAATGCCAACAAATCCAAAAAAATTGATTACAAAGCCATGCCAACTCATACGCACGCTGGAAAACGTGCCACCATACATTGGTTCAATCGCAGAAAAATTGTCATTATGATCAATCTGGGTGGCGGCTCAAATTAAATGATGTAGAAATAAGTTCGACACGGATAATAAAAACGGGAGTAAATTTAGTGAACTCGTACATCCCAATGGCAAGAGTCATCGTTTCCATGCACTGGCTTAAACAGCACATGCCACATCAGCCCCTGAGCTGTCCCACCACTAAATCCCTTGGGGTCCAACTCACATCTCGGGTTGGAGAGGAGCATCTGCCTCCCCATTACCTTCCTGCCGGATATGTGAGATTTTAAAATCTTGGAAAGAATTTAGTTTTGTGCAAATAATAGAAATAAATTTATTTATTTGCCAACATTGGGAAGATTTACCAGCAATTGCATCTGTAACTATCTTGGAATCCCCTTCAAGATCCAGTTTTGGAATTTTGAGGTTACCTGCTAACTCAACCGCCTTCAGAGCACTTGAACTTCAGCCTCATTTTTTGTAACAATTGGCAACCTTTGAGCCCCTTTGACAATAATCTTTCCTGCATCATCTCTCGCAATACAACCAACACCTGAAATGCCAGTGTTACCCCTTGAAGCACTATCAAAATTAATCTTTACCCAACCTTGATCAGGCTTACCCCAAACTGATACAGAGACATCCCCCACACTAGGATTTACCCTAGACAACCCATTAGCAGGCCACAATGATGTATGATTTTGATAATCAGTAAGATAAGGACAAAATTTGCATGCTGAAAAAAGCAGACAAAAAATATGGAAAAAGAAGAACAATAAGATCGTTACAGGTATATTATTTTTTCAAATGGTTATATGAATATGGCTAGTTTATTAATATAGCCAATATTTTAGTATTTTCTTTGTATATGAACTTCTCGCTATATGTAATATCATGACGTTATGGCAGTCAGTGTAAACCGAGATACTATTTAGTATTTACCATTTATGGAACCTAAAATTCGGGAAATATTTTTTGTGGATGTTTAGAAAAAAAGATTTAATGAATAAGTTGTGGCATTTTTGACCGAAATACTCATTGTCAGACTTATTTTGTATTGTTTATGCTCCTGTCCTCTACTCTTGTGCTTCAAAATCAATGGGATTTCTTCTGATGTGAGACAACTTTGTCATGTTTGGTATTTATAGCTTTGTGGATCGGTTTTTATCCTAGTACAAATTATTTCTCAATATTTAAGGAATCCCAAATGTCTGTACAAGATATGTTGTGCATTCCAAGCCGTGTTTATTTTGTTTTGCTTCTATCATCTTATTATAATATTATGTGATTCTAGGGTTAGCTTCATTTTGTAGGTTGGCAATTTGGCAGCACCAGCAGAGGAGTGGACAGTTGGTGGGACAGCTCTTACGCATCTTATGGATGTTGAAAGACGGAAAGGTATAATACATAAATTAATTTAACACCAAGGACTGATTTTTATCAACCATTCTTGTTTTGGAAAATTAAACAGTTGTTGATTATTCTATGTTTTGCAATGTTGGTTAACCTTAAACAGTCTAATGAGAAGACTCCATTCATGTGTAAGACATAAATATCAATTTGGCATATGACTCAGAGATTGGAAAGAAGTTGATGGTACTGGCACTAGTTAGAAGCAGATATGTTCTATAAATATTTGTATGTACATTTATCCTGCTGAAATTTTTTGATAGGAACATAGTGATGTTGGTCAAGGTGAATTATAGAAATGAAATACTCCAAAATGAAGAGAAAGCAAGAGACAATGGGGAATTGGAGAGAAACCTCTAATGCCCCTAGGTGCCAGGGGATGCCCTTAGGCTCCAATGACTTTGAATAAACAAATAATCAAATCACAATCAATGAGTTGAAATGGTGAGGAATGCCCTCCAACAATTCCAACACATGAAAAAATATCAAATTATAATATAACGCCATCTTTACACATGTAGACCACTTAATGAGAGTGGACTCACTAACACACGTAGTCCCTATACTAAGTGGAAAAAAGAGAAAAGTAGCCCAAAGGTGGACATCATGGTTCTAACTAAAATGGGGCCCATTAGAAAGAGCCGTAAATCAAGATTACAATCTCTTGCGAAAGATACTTTGCCTCTTAATTTTGATACTCGTGATACAATTTTGAGAACTAATATTAAGTGAATGAATCTGATTTTCACCCCTCTAATTTGATTAATGAATAAGACGTTTTACAAGCTTGATTATATTCATAGTATTTGGTTACTGAAATTGGAATAGTATCTCTTCAACTCATAGGCAGTGTTGCTAATTATATTTCCTTAAAGTTTTATCTCAGTTTTTTGATTTCAAGTTGTAACATTACCAGAACATCAAAAGAATAGGATTGGTGACTTTTTCCCATCATGACTGTCTATCGATTTGACCCAGAAGCAATGCTTCTTTATGACAAGGTTAATGACACTAATTACAAAAGGTTTGTTGATTGCAGATTGAATCTCTGTATCAATTTGCATCTAGGATGTCAAAAAAAAGTTATATTTTGTTTATGTTTTATCTATCTAGTATATTACATCTATCCCAAAAAAATGCAGACTGTATCAACTTGAGCTATTTTATTTTTATTTTGTTTATTACATGGATAGACAAATTTTAATCTCTATATAAGAATTATTTTATTTTTGTATTTAAACTTCAATTTTACTTTTGAAAAATTCACCATTCATTATTTCTTTTGTTTTTAATTTTATTTTGAAAGTGTAATAAATATTATATATTTTATGCTACTCTAAAAAATAATTTCTATTATTAAATGTGAACTATTTTACTTATAAATAGTTGCCAATTTTTTTTCCGAACTACGAAAATGTAGTAAATATTAGAAACTTAAATGTTACTTTTTAAATTTATATTTATTATTTAATTTGTATTAGTTGACGTATAAATGACTCTCAAATTTAAATTAAGGGGTTTATATATTCATAATCATGGGATGAGACCAACATTACCATTGTAGTACGCTTCTTGACATAATTATAAATTAATTTGGAGATGTAACACTCAATTTTATGCTTTTGTGGTTTTACAGGAAAATTTAAGCCTGTTATTAAGAAAGCTATGGTGGAGCTAGATGGTAAAATATCTATTTTATATAATATTTGGTTCTGTGCCCGGTTGATGTATTGTATTGGGACTATACTTATTATATAAAATATTCTGAATTCAGGAGCACCATTTAAGAAGTTTGCTTCTGTGCGGGAGGAGTGGGCTTTGAAGAACAAATATAACAGTCCAGGTGAAAAGAACTTTTATCTCTTCATTGTAGAGTTCTCGTAATTGTGTTGGTAGTGACGGGCATTAGGACATTTATGAGACATATATGTTACAGCTTAATGTAGGGTTACATGGCTTGCAAACTATATTCATCTAACCAGGCATTGATTTGAACTCTATTTGTAAATAGGTCCTATTCAGTTTCATGGCCCTACTGCTGACGTGAGCAACTACACGTTACTGTTGGAACTCGGAGCCATAGCATGATTGGATGTTGAGAATTGAAGCCAAATTGCTAAATTTTTAAGTTTCTACGATGTTTACTCTTGATCATTTTCTTGTTTCCTAATGGCAAGAATTTCATTGATAGTGTCGTGTGCTGCCAACACACAGCCAAGTCAGAAAGTCTATCTTACAGGGAGTTGAGACCTTATTGCTAAAATTGTTAGGTTTTACAATGATGACACTCCATTGGGGCTTGCTTTTACCAGTCCAAAAGAATAATTTTCTGATAGCAAGGGCATCCCTGAGCATCATGGTTGCTGACAGTGCATGCTTTAATAACAAGCTGCGTCAACTAGCAGTGAGCTTCTTTTTTCTTGAACATGCTTTCCTTTATTCGATGTTTTATGAGTGTTGAAGTAGATGCTCAAGAATTTTTATGGCTTGTTTACGTTGCATTTCTTCACATTAATAATCAAATATTAACAGAGCACAGTGGTGGTATTTGAAAAATGATGTTCATATCAAATAAGAATCTTATATGTTATTTCAGAGATTCATTGTAGACTTCAGTGCTCTTAATGAAGGGTTATAATTACCATCTATATGTACATCATGAATTTTTTTATTTTTTTATTTTTTTATTTTTATAAAATTTATGATATAAGGATCACATAGAAAGTATTCACTTATTGTGCTCTTTTGCAGACGATACCGAAAGTTCTTTGTAATGATCAATAGTTTTTAAAATTCTTTTATAGTTAGTTAATAATTCCAGAACTACTAAAAATATTAGCCAAACATAAGGCTACAGATTTCAATAACAGAAGGTACATGCCTCTCGTTAGTAATGCATGGCAACCAAAAAGTTAGTTTCATGAAACCTTTGCACGCTTCATTTAAATTCTGATCCCATATGCCATAGAAAACTAATATCTATCTTGTTTCATTAACTCTCATGACTTAAATGTCTTATCACCAATGTAGCAATATGATGTGAAATCATGCAAGGCTAAGTATGGGTTACCTTGATATGTATAATCTTGGACATGAAAGATTCTTTAAGAGAGTATTAATAGTATTACTATAATAACAATTTGGTATTGCTTTATAATTTTAATTAACCTTGTAATTTGGTAACAATTCAATTGTAACTTATCATAAATTGTTAAGATTTTTAATATATATTAAATTTGAAAATCTTAAATTTATATCCGTAATTTTGGTATTTTATTCATATTTGTTTTTTATTTTTGTTTGTATTATTGTATTAATATTTAATAAGTTAATGTTTATTCTTATTTTGCATCTTAGATTTTTTTTTGGTAAGTTAATAGTTGGTATGGGCCTGTAACCTTTATATTGATATAAAAAAACCACTTACATTTCATTTATAGATTCTTCAACATGGCTTATTCATTGATGAAACAACTTTCAATGATGAGTCATACACCAGTCTATTCACCCATATTCTATAGCTGCATAGATCAAAATTGCAGCACTCTTCCTACAGTATTAACTTCCAAGCCCACCCAACAAGTAGAAATTACAATCTGCATTTTTTAAAAACAGCAAAAAACAAAACACCAACACAATATTTAGGCTTTTTAGGCCTTCTTGTTTGCATACGAGCTCTTAGATCTCCTCAGCTCCCCGCATATGTCTACAGGTACCTTTTGTTGTTATTTGCTCGCTTCATGAATGGAAACCTTATCCTCTTCGTCATCCAAAATTGCGTTCACTCTCTTCGCATGCTTCACCATCTCTGCCCTAGCCACCATTGGGCATTCGGGTTCACATTCGGCATGGGCCGAGTTTTTGACCACTTCTTCGACATCCTTGGAGTCCTCCTCAACCCATTCTTCTCTGCTTTTAGGCAGCATTGGAATCTCTGTCTCCGCATTTTCCTCCTCATTGTCGCTTCCCTCCAACATTCCCTCCATCTCCACGTAGTCTTTGAGCCATTCTTTCGGTGGAGGAGGTAGAATGTTTGCTGGGCATTGTAAGAAAACTAGGCTCCCTTCAGTTTCCCCCATACGTTCTTACAACTCTTCTATTTCTAGTGCCTGCAGAAGCGGGAATTTTTGGACTTACCCTTCACGCTCGCGAGCCATGTAGTAGTTTTGTGGCATGGGCACCATCAATTTATTGTCAACATTATTCAACACCGCATCGATCTCCCTCAGATAGGCATGTTTGAACAACTTTTGGCATAATTTCTTCGCTCGGGCCTTAGACACTTTGAGATATAATGCAATGGCAAGAAACATGACCGTTATATCAGTATTGACCCTATATCTGTGATATGCCCACAAAAATTCTCCCCAGTACATTCTATACATTCTATGACATGGCGTACTTTCCATGTTGAGATATAAGTATTTGCCACCTCAACTGTCTTGCGTTCACCGTCCCATCAATTGACCCAGAATGGCAACATGTGATCTCTTCAATCATTATCTTGTCATCCTCTTTTTTCACTTTATGATTGTAGTTTAATGCCCAATACTATATTCACTTGATTCTTGCCATCTGTCCCCCCATTGCATGCTTTTGGAACAATTTGGTCCTGAGGCTCGTGCCTCATTAGTGATTTCTGATTTCCAATGTGCGAAGAGTTGATTTGAGATCGATTTCCAAACTTGTGCCAAATGATCTAATTATAACTCCTTTTCTTATGGAGAGCCATCTAACGCTTCTTTTGCCAATTTGTCTACCACATCATTCTCTTCCTTGTACACATGCGTAATTCTAAACCCTTCCAAAGTAGAGACGATTTCCCTAATTGGTCTTAACCATTGCACCAATTTCCAGTTTGGCGTATTGTTTTGTCTGATTGCATTGATCGTGACCAATGAATCTCCTTTGAGGTGTATCTTCGTCGCCTTGATATCTAGACCCATCTATAACCCTGCTAGCACAACCTTGAATTTGACAATGTTATTGGTAGATTCGCCTATGTGGAGTGATCTTTCTGCAATTATTCGCTTTTCCTGATTTCTTGCCACACACTCGATGCCACTAGGTCCTAGATTGCCTTTGGAAGCTCCATCGAAGCTGATTTTTATCCAGCCAACCACTAAATACCCTCTCGCATTTTTTTGATTAGAACCTTTTGTTGCTCCATCAACTCTTGGGACTGAGGCCATCGAAGATTTTGAGTATCTACTCATGCCAGTTTGTGAAAGTGTTGGTTTTGATAGTTTTTGCCTTGATTGCATTGTTGACTAGCTCTATTAGTACTTCAATTTTCTGACATAAATATGTGGGATTCATTTGCACTCCTTGAAAAATTCGTCTATTCCTTTCTTTCCACAATTCCCACACAATTGCCAAGGGAATTACTTTCCATAGGCACTTAAATAAGCTCTTTGTTTTGATGATTGACCACAGAGATTTCTATTTTCAGTAGTCTGTCTTCTGTCAAAATCTTATTTTGTAGGGTTATCTTGGTGAAAACTCCGGCCTTGGGTAAGATGCATCTGTTCCATATCAGGCTGGTCGACCAATTTTATTTAGTAACTGCTGCTTCTAACTGCTGCTTCTTTCACTTTGTAGCCCAAGCTTACTTTGTAGCTTCCACTGCTTGACTCACACCATCGAATGACATCTTCCTCATTAGATGATATGAATTGTCTTTTGCTTATCAATTTTGTATTATTGCTTTCTAATTCTCTGGGGCATTGATCTCTCACAAAGACTTCCACTCCCACACCCGACTCCCATTCTGTTCTATCGTTCTCCCATAATCATTGATCATTTTTCCCCACTGCCTAATGGTCTTCGTCTTTGATTATTTCCAAATTGACAACATCTTTCAAAGGCTTTTCCCCTTCCCATGAATGTGACCAGAATGAAGCTTTTCTTCCATTTTTGACCTCCTAGGCGACATGATTGGATACAATATCTCTGCATTCCAATATATAATTCCAGAAAGTAGACCCCCTAAGTAGATTTCTTGTTGCCAATATCCTAGTGTCTTCATTCAAGTCTAAGTATTTCCTATGGAGGATCTGGACCCATCTTTGATGTCCACTTGATCTCGTTAATCCATTCATAATTTTGCATCTTAGATCTTAATGTTTATTTCAATTTATAATTTATAATTTTTTTTTTAATATTATTGTTTGGCTTTTGAAACTTATTATAAATAATATAATAATATTTATATTCTTGTAATACTAATAAAGTTGTATTTCTAGTTGTATTTATATCTTATTATTATCTTCCTCATATTAACAAATCTACTATTCTCTTGTTGATAATATCACTATAAATAATATAACTATATTTTCAAAGTTGTTTTAGTTTTTCATTTAAAATAATAATAATAATATATGTTTAAAAATAATAATTAAAGAACATATATAATTGTTTGTCTTCTAAAATCATTTCTTATCTTTTAGTGATATGTTATCATGTTCTAGTTGAAATATCTTTATTTTATAAGCATTTGGTTTGTTTTTTAAGTAAGGCTAGCATTTTTTGAATGTTTAAATTCTTCCTTCTTTATCGTGTCTTCTTCTTCCCCCTCCAATCTCCTCTTTAAATGACAAATCTTAATAATTTACCAAAAGCTTTTCTTCATTCCAATGATGGATAAAAGAGTGTGATCCAAAATAAGGTGCTGAAAACATAGTTTAATATAGAAACATTCATAATCATTAGTCATCAAAGAATCTTTCTTGTATACGTCAAACTTGAAGTTTCCATGATCTCAATAAAATTTAACATCTTTTATAGAGGAATATATTGGAAATTAATGGTGTGATTTATATCCAAATTGAAATATGTTAAGCCTCAGAACATGCCAGTTCTTAGAGCATAACAATCCATTGAATTGTCGTACCTTTGGTACCTTGGATTGTCAAGATTCATCTAAATTAATGACTTAACTAGCTTGCCACATGTCATATTGCTTGCAAAGTAGCCTTTAGAAGAAGGGCTTCCCCCAAATAATAGGTCTATGAACATGTTTGGTCTAAGAATAACTATACCTATATGTATTATGGAGAGCATTCTTATGTGAGCATTATCAAGTCTTACCCTATTGGAAGGTTTATAAATAGAGAGGTAGTATCTTTTATTGGTACACAATGTGAAAGGGAGGGAAAAGTAGGGTGAGGTAGCCTCAAATAATGTGTCTATGTACATGTTTAGTCTAAAAAAGCTATATCAATATGTATTATAGAGTGTACTCTTAGGTGATTGTTATAAGTCTTACTCCGTTGAAGGCCTATAAATGGACATAGTATCTTTAATTGGCACACAAATTGAGAGAGAAAGGGAGGCAAAAAGGGAGGGGGATAGTACTTATCCAAAATAATGGGGTTATGAACATGTGTAGAGTTGGAAATTAGCTATCCAATAGAGCATTTGTAATTGGCTTTTCCTCAAAAATTACTAAAAATCTATCTATTTGGATGCTAATGCAATTATAGTAGTGACTTGGTGACAATTGCAATTCTGGTATACAACACATTTTCAATTGTTTCAAAACATCTAAAAGCCCTCTCTTGTGGTGTTTTTGCTTCTTTGAATGGCTAACATGTGCACCAACTTCTTAATTATGTTATTTTGAACCTCGTTAATCACTCCATAGTTTCTAAAATATTCTATAGCAATCTTTTGGAAGTCCCTCTAAATTATTCTTTTTGTGCTTACCATGAAGTCTTACAAAGATTTTCTTCCTCCATCGACAACTCCCTATAATTGCTTCCATACCCTCTAAAACCTTTGTAACTATTTTTTGCCATCCAAAACTTGTATCTTTACACTCATCTCCATTTCAAAAGCCCTTGGCATCTTGGTTGTGAGTAGGAAATTGTGTGTGCAAACTAAAGTGATTGAAATGAAAACTTTGAATCTAAGCAAAACACAAAATCAACCACACTTATTGATAAGGACGCTTTAAGAAGGAACATTAAATTAATAAAAAACAAGCAATAACGACACAAACCAATAATCCTTCGATATGATAGTCCTTTGGTTTAATTTCTGCGATTCCAAGGGTGCTTGAAGATGGCCCATGATGGTTGGATATGCAAAAACTAAACTAAAATGGATGCAAGATGGATGGATGAAAGTAATCAAATTTGCATTATAATGATACAATTGCATGAAAGTGGATGGATTGTGAAGGAAAATGAGGGGATTAAATATGATTTTATGGGGATGAGAAGAGATTTGAGGATATACCACTTGTCTCACTTGTGGACAATTGGTGATGCAACGAGTGACAAGTGTCCTTTAGAAGGGCAAGTGTCAATGAAAGAAATGAGAAGTGTAAGCAAGGACACACGTCTATTTGGGAGATAACCACCCAACATTAGTTTTTTTTTCTAATTTATTAAAATAGGGAATGTGCACATGACTTTAATGAGGTTGGTTGAGAGGATAGGGTTGGTTAGAACCCTTGGGTTAGATGATGGGTTAGTCTAGATGAGAGGTTAATATTAGGAGTGATGTGCTCCAATTAAATTTTTTGAATTATTTAAATTCAAATAAAAGGGGTTTGGAGGAAAATTGGAATGTGAATTAAATAAGATAAATAAAATAATAAACAAAATGCAAAGGGAATTAATTAATTAAATATTCACATGGGGCATTAATTAATTGATTGGAAGGGAAAAGCAATAATTAATTGGAAGGGAAAAGAAATAATTAATTAAATAATGTTAATTATTTAATTAATACATGCGGTCAAAGGATTAAATTTGATTAAATTAATTAATCAAATTTAAGTGTCTACATTTTGCCCCTCGTTGTGGCGGTGATAGCGTAAATGCAAAAAAAAATGAAACACTGACGACCGGAAGAAACCAAAGCGACAAGATGCCCTAGGCAAGACTGACGACAGCATGAAGGAGTGACTAGACAAAGGACAAGTTAGTGATGCCCCCTCAAGAGGGTGCAAGGGAAACAAAGGACTGAGTGACATCTCGAAAGAAATCTTGCCCTAACAAAAAAAAAGAAAGACTAGGCGAAACAAAGCCAAGAGGTCAAGATGACACCTAAAAAGGAGTCTGTAGGAAGAAATGGTGTGAAAAATATCCTAGAGGGACTGAGATGGTGAAAATTAGGGCTTTAGAAGGCCCAATATTAGCAAATTTGAGAATTTGAAATGGATTTGCATGACTTATGACTATATGGATATATGCATGATGGTGATGAAACATGGACTATGGATACAATATGTATGATCATGCTATGGATGCACATGGATCATGCACTAATCTACCTATGGTGCAAGATGAGATGTATGCATTGATTTATGATGTATGATGTATGGATTATGTGTTAATCCATCTATGAAGTGGGACGAGATGCATGTCTGCGGAGATGCAAACATGATGAATGCAGGACTATCGCAATGATGAATGTAAAAATGCTCCAAGGATTACCCAGCGAAAACCCCATTGCGGATAGATGAGACAAAAACATGTGCACATTCCAAATCATGATCGATAATGGAAAAGAATCAGACAAATGCAGTGCAAGGGAAAATGTAGATAAAAAAGATCATGGAGCGTGAGCACCCTTAGAAATAGGTTGCCATATAGCAAGCACTTATTTTGATTTAGAATTGTATATGAGGCACTAGGCTATGAGGAACCAAGGTGATTTCACAGCCAATATATGGAGTGACACAACAAACAAACACACAAGGTTAGTCTAGCATCACATAGGGTCACAAAGAACACTGAGGGAATCGATGCTAGAAGAATCACAAGTAGAAGATATGTCCCAGTGTAACAAGAGATAGCCGAGACCTCATGGGGGAGGAACAATAGGGGACACATCAAGAAAACACACACAAACGAAAGAAAACAAGACCATGCCCCTAGATTCATCACTCATAGCACACCATGATATGAAGGATCATGGCGACTAGGATGAGACAAAACAAAGGATCTCGAAAAGAAAAAAAAAGAAAAAATAGAAAAAAAAGAAATCAAAGCCAACTTGAGTGCTTCAAATATCTTTTTCCAAAAGAATTACTAATAGATTGAATTGGATGATGTCTGACTTGAGGAAGGATACATCCTATGCAGATTGATGATTGGATAAAAGGAAATGATGACAAAAAGATACTTGGGACAATCTTGATGATAAATATGCTTTAGGATGATTGTTTAAAATCAGCTGAAGAGACATGATCTTGATGACACATGACTGACACAAAAATACAACTGGCATGGCAACCGCTAAGCGCACAAAGGATGAGACCTAAGGACACATATGTACAAGTGGACCTAGAGGAAGACACACAACCGACGGTATGTGCAAGACACTATTTACAAGATGCACAAGAGCTATGAATGATGGATGAGGAGCCAACGACAAGCATGAAAAGACATGAGAGAAATTATGGTTGATGGGGTGTTATTCATGTAGGAATGATATATTCCCAAAACAATCAAAAGATTGGGAAGGATGCATCTTGATGATGGTGATAATTAGATTGTGATCAAGGCTTGTAGTAAGGCTAGGAACAAGACCATGGATATTATTGGGTGATTTGATTGGTGTTTGACTTTGGATAATTGAAGGAGATTGATAAGATTTGCATGCGATGGTGGATTGTGAGGAGTAGATGGACTAATTGGATGGATAACATTGGATTGCGTAAGGGTAGCCTAGAGCTAGACACCAATGACAAGGGAAGTAAGAGGTGATGGAATTATATGAAAGGAGGGATGAAAAGGATTTGGAGATGGAAGCATTATGGATGTGGCTGGGGGATGAAAGGATGAGGGATGAAGGGATGGAGGTAGATGAGGATTGGGAGAGGAACAAGTTATGGACGAATGGATGGAGGAACTAGGAGATAATGATTGTGGGATGGATGTATTAGTGGATTGACGATGGATTAAGGTAGGATGAGAGGATTAGGATTGGATGGAAGATAGGGTGATATGTGGATAAGGACTTTGAAGGTATGCGAAAGGACTATATGGATGGGAGGAAGGATGGGTGGATAGGAAGGCGAATGGAGGAAAAGTATGATGGGGAAGTGAAGGCCAAGAGGTGTCCAATGCATGTATACATGGTGACATTTTTTTAATCAAGATCCAAAGTAAGATGGAGGAAGTGAAATGGATAGGATATGATGGGTAAGGTAGGTTGACAAAATGGAGGACATGATGGATGGATGACTAGAAAAACTTGCCCCCAAGTGTGGAGAGAAAATGGATGGGGAAACTACACATGATGCTTGTTTTCCAGGTTTTCATCATGGCACTTGTCCAAGGTGCCCATTTGCCAAGTTTTCACTATTGTACAGATTTTTCTCTCTCGTTTTTTTTTTTGATCTTTGTTTTGGTTTTGATTTTTGAGATTTTTGGGAGGAAATTTATGGATGGAGATGGATGAGAATAAATGGATTTGGAAGATAGGTGATAAGGGAGATGGATGGAGGGATCAAGCATCAAGTTCCACATCAAGGTAATAGGAGTCCATTTGGAGTGATCATTGGATGTTGGTACAACCTTATTTGGATGAGTGGGTTATGTGAAGGCATGGATTAGATGGTTTTGATGGGGGATATATGGGATATAAGGGATATGGTGGTGGAAAGTGTTTGGATGGAATGATGAAAAGTGAGTGTGATAGGAGGATGTTGTCAAGTCCAATATTGGTACATGTTGTGAGGGATGTGGAATGAGCGGAGGAGGAATAGATGGAGCATGTGAATATAATAGAGGAGTTATATTAGGTAGCTTTGGGACATAGGGACCCAAAATAGATTTAGGAGATGGCTCAAGCAAGGATGTTTAGCTTGTGGACTAGCAACTTTACTAGCAACTTTGTATGCCATTGGATATTTTTCTTTTGGATGCATTACTTCTTATTTCTTTGGGATCCACATTGTTTTGCTTTTGCTTTAGTGGGCCTTTGAGATTTATTGCATTTTTGTATTCCATTTTGCTTTGTGGGAGCCTGTCTTTTTAAGTGGACATGGTGATATTTATATTGTTGTGGATGTGTAGCTTTACGCATTTTTATTTTGGCATCCAACTTGCTGCTAGTAGCATTGGAAGGAGTGTGAGAAGATGGAGGCTGTGGAGGGAATATGGATGGAGTGATGGGGGTATGATGGTGGATAGGATGCATGGGAGCATGCCTTTGTTGATCTTAATTGGGAATGAAAGCAACGAGATGTTTTTGATGTGTGATAGGGGTAGGCAATGGGTGCAGGAGCGAAGTGGGATAAGATGGAGGATGAGATATCAGATATAAGGGCCCAAAATGGATTTAGCATATTGAGGATATGTGATGGTGGATTTTGGAATGTAGGGACCTAAAATGGATTTAGGGGATGGAGAAGAAGGGTGGATGGTTGTTTTAGGCTAATATGATGGGGGAGGGGGGATGGTGATAAATGCTTTGGAGGAACAATGGGGCGAGGTGATGGTGGTTTTGGAAGTGTTCTTGGGTTTTGTAATAGTTGTACCAACATGTTTGGATGAAGTGCCTTGGGATATGTAACCAAGACCATGAGATATTGGACGTGCTTTGACATGGATGGGCTCCAAAGTTTTTTTCTCATGTAGGCCTAAGCATTTACCTTGAAAGTTTATTTTTTTGAGAATTTTATCTAAAATAGGATACTTGTTCTTTAGGTAACATGACATGAGTCCATTATTAGATTCAAAAGGATGGGTGGTGCATATGAGATGTTCTTTTGTTGCAAGTGAACCACCATGGAGGAATGCAAGTGAACCAAGGGAATATAGTGATGATGATGGGATGGTTTGGATATGAGGCAATGAAGGATTAAGAAGTGGAGTAGATGGGATGAGAGGCTCTTGACTTGGTGGAGGGAATGATAGTGAATGTTAAGATGGAGGAGGAAGAATGGTAGGATTTCAATTCAAATCAATAAATATTTCAACACACTCTGGAACAAGATCTTGGCAGGATCGGATTGGTGTGGATGGTGTCACGAGGAGTGAGTGGGTAAACTCTTCAGATTGGCTAGATGGAATGATGGGAGGTTCGTCTACTAGGGTAGACAGAGTTGAGGGAAAGATGGGAGGTTCATCAATTGGGGTAGATGAAGTGTATGGAAGGATGAGAAGTTCATTGGATTGAGTTTAAAGGATGGTAGGAGTAGGAGATAGGGTTTGGGGTTGGATGGTCTCAATGGATGGGAGGTTTTTGATGGTGTTAGGAAGTGGAAGAGAATGATAAGTGTGGGAGGTGGAAGGGAAGTTGTAGAAATGGAGGGTGGTGGATTGAGATAAGATGGAGTAGACAATGGTGGATTAAGGTAGAATGGCATGGATGAAGGTGGTTTTGTGTATGATTGAGTGGAAGATGGTGGATTGAGATAGGGTGGAGTGGATGGTGGGTTGAGATAGGACAAAGTGGATGGTGGTGGATTGAGGTAGGATGAAGGATTAGGATTGGATGGAGGATTGAGGTAGGATGAGGGATAAGGATTAGATGGAGGATTAGGATTGGATGGAAGATTGAGGCAGGATGGGGGATTCGAATTGGATGGAAGATTAGGATCGAATGGAAGATTAAGGCATGACGGGGGATTACGATTGGATGGAAGATTAGGAATATGGATTGTGTGATGGATTTGGGGATAATGAGATGGCGGATTTGGATTAGGGATGTAGGTGGCGATGTTGTTATGACAAGATGGAGGTGGTTGGGATAGGATCATAGGAGAAGATGGAGTCATGATTATTGCATGAGGGGGATACATGGGTGTGATTTATGAGAAAGATGTGGGTGGATGGCGAAATGGATTTCCCTTGTCAAAGGTGTGATAAGGATCATGAGTGGATGTACAGGGAGGAATGGTGGGGTAGCTAGGATGAACAACTAGATTTTCCTATTTGACACTTTGCAAGATTTCTAAGGATGATGGCATCAAGGTTTTCAATTTCATACTTGTCTCCATAAACAAGACTCTCATCATCATTAGAATGGGTTGACATGGAAGAAAATATAGGATGACCAAACTCATCATAATAAAATTAACATGATGATTAGTTGATGAGTTAGATAGGGATGAAGATGGATGGCAGACAAAAGCTTAGAATAGGATTTGAATCAAGCTCAGACTAGGATTTGGATTATGCTCAATCTAGGATGATCATCATGGAGATACATATTAGGATTTGGATGGATGATTATGATGACACAAAAGAAGATGAGGATGGCGACTATGCTAGGGCTGGGATGATGCTTATGATGAGAATGCAAATTAGGATTTTGGTGGATGATTATGATGACCCGATGGATCAAAATAATTTTTAGGACCAAAGGAAAACTCACTAGATAACAAAGTAGAGCCGACACTTGGCAATTTTGGGTGAGCAATGAGACAAAATGTGTTCCCGCTAGGACAAGAGGTAAACCCATTGTTTTAAATGACAATTCCACGGTTTGAGACAACAAACCCATGGTTTTATGACTTGGTCAAATGAATTGGACAAATATAATAGCGTTCTCACCATTTTTAGGTGCAAACCCGTGGTTACTTTGACAAGGTAAAATGATGTGAGTTTTTTGACACACTGCGAACCCATTGGAATGGTTGTTTGGACTTGTTTTTGGCAAAGTATGTTTATAAAAATAATTTTCTTACAAGACTAAATGATGAGGGCCTAGATTAGCCTAAGTGATGATATTTTACTGGTTTGCACATGAAAACACATTAGACAGTTGAAAACCTAAGGTTGGAAAGTGTATACTACTCACTAAGGCCCTTTGCTATAAATAGAAATACCCTAGACAAAGTGGATATGCAAAGACTTGGTGACACTGGCTCCCCTACCATGACACAAACACATCATATCGCATTTCTCGAAGGTTTGAAAAACCTTTTATTTGAATAATTTCATAACTCATGATGAAGGCACATAAAGGGTTAACTTCGGGATACAATCTATATTCCATTAATTAGTGAGTATGGGTTTTGGGCCTCTACAACAAATGGTGTCTAGTCATAATTTGGAGACTTGATGGCTATCCATTCGATGATGAATCACTTAAGAGCTTGTCCTAGTCCTCGCAAGAGGATTTTTATGCATCTCACACAAATGTAGATACTGGTGGAATCGTCAGGGTACACTTTCACTAAGACGACTCACATTTTCACCCTAGCCCATTTATATAGCGGACTGAATTGAAAATAACACTTTGAGTCGTTCCCTCTGATAGGTGTAATGCATTGGGAGGTAGGCTAGCTAATGAAATTAGTACATGTTCTCTTAGACCCAAGGTCACTCAGGAGTGTGAGGGGAGATGATACTTGTATAATAATTTGAGGGATCTAATCTAAAATAAAATGTAAAATCAGACAACAAACAAGATTAATTCCCTTAATAAATTAAGGTGTTTGCTAAACTACTCAAAAAACACATTATTCATTTTAAACCCAAAATGATTTTTGTTTGCAACACACCCCTCTTTGGTGGTCCTACAACAAAATGGGTTAGTAGTTTTTTGAGTTTTTGGGGTCTTTTACTATCAAATCTACACCAACATTAGCACAAAACTAGAAAACAAAAACAAATTAGCATGTTAGTTCAATTTAAACAAACTTAACATTTGGGAAAAAGTACAGGGAACGAAAAATAGAGCATTCCCACCGCTTAACAAACAATCATGCTTCCATACTATTCAAACCTACTGTTTTAACTGCAAAATACAGAATTATAATCAAACAATAAAGAAAAGACCCAGACAGAATGCAAACCCAAACCTGCCATTTTAATATGCAAAAAATGTGTTTTATTGGTAAGAATAGACAAAGAATAGAGAAAACCAGGGAGCCAATATTGAGAATCATACCGTCTATACAACAACAAAAATGCTTTCCCGCTGTTTTTGACAACATTCCTACCGTTTAACATAGTAGTCTCACCGTTTCTAAAAATTGAGTTAGAGCTTAACTAACTTCTGCCGAAGTGGAAATCATAGCGAAATCTCACGTTTTTGCCTACAAGTGTCTGAAATCTACAAAAAGCACACTAAACCAAAAAATGTGAGAATGATCCGTAAAGTGGGTCTCACCGGGCATGCTGGGAATGTGAGCAATAAATTGTGTGTGCAAACTAAAGTGATTAAAATGAAAACTAACAATAAGAAAAACACAAAATCAACCACACTCATTCATAAGTACAATTTAAGAAGGAAAATTAAAATTAATAAAAGCAAGCAATAATAACACAAACCAATAATCCTTTGATTTGATAGTCCTTCATTCTGACATGTGCTCGATTCTACGATTCCAAGGGTGATTGAAGACACTCCATGATGGTTGGATGTGCAAACACTAATCTAAAAGGGATGCAAGATAGATGGATGAGAGTAATCAAATTGGCATTGTAATGATACGATTGCATGAAAGTGGATGGATTGTGGAGGAAAATGAGGGGATTAAATAGGTTTTAATGGGGGATGAGAGAAGGTTTGAGGATGTACCACTTATTACATGTTAGGACAAGTGGCAATGCAAGGAGTGACAAGTGTCCTTTACAAGGGCAAGTGTCAATGCAAGATATGACAATTGTAAGCAAGGACACATGTCTATTTGGGAGATAACCATCCGAAATTAGTTTCTTTTCCTAATTTATTAAAATAGGGAATGCCCACATGACTTGGATAAGGTTGGTTGAGAGGTTAGGGTTGGTTAGAAACCTTAGGTTAGATGGGAGGTCAAGATTAGGAGCCATGTGCTCCAATTAAATTATTTGAATTATTTAAATTCAAATGAAAGGGGTTTGGAGGAAAATAAGAATGGGAATTTAATAAGATAAATAAATACATATCTTATTTAATAGAGGAAAGACAAAGGGAATTAATTAATTAAATGTTCACATGAAGCATTACTTAATTGATTGGAAGGAAAAAATAATAATTAATCAAATGACGTTAATTATTTAATTTATACACGCGGTCAAATGATTAAGTTTGATTAAATTAATTAATCAAATTTAAGCGTCTACATTGGTAGTCCTCCATAACCCTTATTTCCTTTTGTAGACACCTATTTCCGTCCACTTGATTAAATGAATTTTACATTTGTTGAATTATCATTTATGCAACTATTAATTAAATTAATATTTAATCAATTCATCCCAACCCTCTTCTCCTATTAATTAAATAAATTTTTTAGTTTATTTGATTTAATTCACTTAACCAAATTCAAACCATTAATTAATTAAATAAATCATATTTGTTTAATTAAATCCTCCTTCACATTTAAATAAATTAATATTTATTTAAAATCCTCAAATCCAATCTCTCACATTTAAATAAATTAATATTTATTTAAATCCCCAAAATCCCCTTTCTCACATTTAAATAAATTATTATTTAATTAATTTCTTAAAATCTCTCCCCCACTTGCACTTTCTAGAAAATGCAAGTTGCAATTTAACTTCCTCCTAATCATGTATAAACCCCTATTATTAGCCTAATCACCCTTTAATGGTTTGCACATTCCTAAACCAAAGGTTAACTCAAAACCATCAACTCAAACCTTTAATGGCTTCCTTTAAAGTCTTCAAGCCTCTAATGGTTTTCTTCTATAGTCTTCAAGCCTTTAATAGCTTCCTTTAAAGTCTTCAAACCTTTAATGGTTTTATTCTAGAGTCTTCTCAAGCCTTTAATGGTTTCATTCTAGAGTCTTCTCAAGCCTTTAATGGTTTCCCTCAAAGTCTCCAAGCCTTTAATGGCTTCCTTCTAGAGTCCTCTTAAGCCTTTAATGACTCCTTTCAAGTCTTCAAGTCTTCAAGCATTTAATGTTTTATCCCCCTTCTTCTCATTTAAATAAATTAAGATTCATTCAAATAAATCCAAATTCACATGCACATTTAAATAAATAAATATTTATTTAAACTCCTATTTAGCCTCACCCACTTGCATTCTCCTACAAAGCCCACTTGCTCACTAACCCTTCTTCTAGATTCTTCTAATCCCTTCTAAATTAGCCTAAACTCACATCTAATCACTCACACAATCCTAATCCCAAATTAACCCTCAACCCATCATCTCACCCATTTAAGACTCTTATAGAGACTTATGTGCTTCCCTTCTTCAACGCACTAACCCACATGGGTTTGGTCTGCTTTGAGCAAAGCCTAACCATGGGCAACCCTTGTGCAAGAGTTTACCCATTGGATAAAACCTTTATCCAATAACTCAACCACATGAGGCTACCCTCATGTCTCCTCAGGTATTTAATGCTTCTTTCCTCTCCTCTCAATCCCTCTCATGATGCCACTTGTCACCATTGCATTGGTGGAAGTTGCAAACATGGATTGAGGATCATGCCTCCCTCATGCAATCCTAGCCTTTGCTAAGACAAATCAATCTTGACCCTTCAATCAACTATTTTGTCTATAAAAGGAACCCTCATCCTCAAGCAAAGGAGAAATCATTTTTTTAAGCATTGTTATCATGTTAACATGGATACTCACATTTAGCTTTGTCATGGTAATTCCATTTGTGCATTTGCATAGCAATAGGAGTTCATTTTCAACTATTCAATCCTTCATTTGGCATCCATGGCTACATGCTAAAAATAAGAGTTGCACTCAAGCAAGCTTTTGGATCTTGGAGAGGATGAGAACAAGGGAGAGCTATCAAGATAACAATGAGAGCATCTTAGGGAGTTTTCTTACTCTTCTTTCACTTGTTTATGCTTCTTTTGTTTGGTTTTCATCTTCTTTGATATGCATTTGAAGGTTTTTAGAGTTTGTTGTGTTTATTTTGTTTTTGGTTGAAACTAACAATACTAACTCTTTGAGCTCTTGTTTGCTTGTCCCCTTTCATGTGCACCACCTTCCATACACAATAGTACAACAAACGTTATAGAAGTCTCAAGATTTTTTATTTTCAAAGCTTTCATTATTGTCTAATACCAATGTAGTTAGGCCAACATATACATCCTACATATATGGTTTGCAAAGTCTATCAAGTAGACAACAAAACTTTTCTTGTCCTCTTTACAAGTTTTGACAACCATGAGTTTCTATAGGCACTTGTCATGCATGTTTTGCAAGACCAAAGATGCCCAGTAGAGGAATACACATCAATTGTATAACATCAAGGTTGTGACCAGTTTGGTGTAGTTTTTAGTACAAAAAAATAGTCACCAACACATTAGATGGATGATTATGATTCTTAGATTCAAGTCTAGAGGTTATGTTACCTATTAATATATCTCTAAATTATTTTGACTATGTTGCTACCATTTTAATATGCTCACAACCAGTCTTTGTAGGTTGGCACCATTATTTGTTAGTTGTCTCTCTAGAGATTTTTCTTCATTTTTTGTACCTTCTTCTAGTTTTTGTGTACTTCAATCAACATTTTAGCTCTAATTAATAAATCAGGGTTTCTTTTATAACCCCTTATCATTTTGGTAGCTAAATAAACCTTTTTATAAGATTTGGTTATGGAGGTATTCACCCAAAATCTAGAGGCCCAATGAAAAGTACATTAAAATGACAAGATCAATATGACAAGAATAAATTGTAATCCTTTCAAAGAAGGAAAATAGAATGAACATGTGCAATTCAAATAATGTATGAAAGGCCTTTCGTTATATCAACCAAGGTAAGACATATGATAACATAAGATTATAACAAGTTTCCTAATTTTATGTTGTGAGACATAAATTGATAAGTATCCTATGTATACATTAAGTAAATTAAGTAGACTAGTGTGAATACAAAGAACTAAAAAGAAAGCTAAATAATCAAGAAAACACAAGACATAAAACACCTCAAGAAAAGAACGGTAAAATAAAAATAAAACTTAAATGAAATAGCAAATGCAAACTAAAATCCCGCTTCGATTTGATAGTTTCTCGATATTATGTGTGCTCGATGACGTGTTTTGAATACATGATTGTGCTCCATGATTATTGACACAATGACAGTTGATGAAAAATGAAGTGTGAGATGGGTAGTGATTTCAGCACTATAACAGTGTGATTGTATGAAAAGTGGATCATTTTGGCATTATGACGGCATGGATATATGAAAGTGGATAATTTTGGCATTATGAGGATGCAAATGTGAAAAAGTGGAGGATTTGCTTGAAAAAGAGGGGGGATTAAATAGGAAATGGGAGAAAGGTGAAGGGCTCTCAAAATGCAACACTTGTTCTCAAGGTGGCACTCTAAAGGAAGCCATGTGGAAGAAGATTCCACACTTGTGCTCAAGAGGGAAGACAAGTGTCCCAAGGGAGGGACACATGTCTATTTGGGGAAGATCCACCCAAATATGGGGAATATATTTTATTTAAAATAAAATATATTTTGGAATGTGCACACATGTGTGAGGGGAGATGGTTAGGATAAGATTGGTTAGGGAGGATAGGGTAGTTAGAACCCAAGGGTTAGATTAGGGGTTGGGTTAGATGAGAGGTTAAAGGTAGGAGAAATGTGACTAAAAGAAATATTCAAATTAATTAAATTCAAATAAAGGGATGGAAAAGGGGGAGTTAATTAATTTGATTAATTAATTCAAGGATTAGGAGGAAAGGGGGTGGGAATTAATTAATTAATTGGCTATGGGGCATGGCTTTATTAATGAAATTAATTTAGCCAAATAGGATAGGACACTACATTTAATTGAATGATAGATTATTTAATTAGTGCAAGCGGTTAAGCAAATTAAATTCGATTAAATTGATTAGCCAAATTTAAGTGTCTATATTTTGCCCTTTGAGGTGGTGCTAGAATAGGGTCGGTGCGAAGAAAATAAGACACAAGCAATTCGGAGAAAAAAGAGTAATAAAATGCCCCAGGAAGGTGAAGGAGTGGCTAGGGATGCCCCCTCGAGAGGGTGTAGGGGAAAAAGGGCCCGGGTGGCGTCTCAAAAGAAACATTGCCCCAACAGACAAGGATGGAAGACAAGAATTAGAGGAGAAAGAGGAGAAAAGATGCAAATGCGGTGGAGATGGAGATGGAAACATCATGGAGCGCGAGCACCTGCAAAACGAGACATCATGTAGAACTTATTTTTATTTAGCAATGTCTGTGAGTCACCAGGGTATAAGGAACCAAGGTGAAATTTCATAGCTAATGCATGGATTGACACATATAAATAGACACACAGGCTAATCTAGCACCACACAAAGTTACAGAGACCCTGCAAGCAACGATGCTAGAAGAACCGCAAGCAAAAGACATGCCCCAGTGTAACATGAGATAGCAAAGACCTCATGAGGGTACAACAAGTAACACATCTAAAACACACGCCAAGAAAAAAAAAAAGCCACAAGATCACATCTCGAGCCTTGTTATTCCTAGCGCACCATGATATAAAAGATCATGGCGACTAAGAGCCAACACAAGTGTCTCAAATATATTTTTCCAAAGGATGACTGATTGGATGAGGATTGATGGTGTCTGACTTGAGGAAGGATACATCTTGCACAAACTGATGATTGGATAAAAGATTGATGATGATGGGACAATAAAAGGTAGCATATATAATCATGATGACAAGGATGCTCAAAGATGATTGTTGAAGAACTAGTTGACAAGATATGATCTTGAAGTACACAAATGACTCAAAGGATGAAACCTAAGGACACATATGTACAGGCGAACCTAAATGGAGACACATGACCAACACTGTGTACAATAAATTATTTACAAGATGTACAAGAGCTATGGATGACAGAGGGAGACCTAGTGACAGACGTGATGTTGCCCCAATCAAGATGAAAATACACAAGAGATTGATGATTGATGGGGTGTTATTGATGTGGGAATGATATATCCCAAAACAACACAAGGATTGAGAAGGATGCATCCCGATGATGATGATTGGATTACGATCAAGGCTTGCAACAAGGTTGGGAACAAGACCAAGGATGTGATTGGATGATTTGATTATCATTTAACCTGGGATAACTGAGGGATATGGATAGGATTTTCTTGTGATGGTGTATTTCAAGAAGCAGATGGATGGCATTGGATTGCATGGGAGTATCCTAGAGTTAGATACCAATGACAAGGGATGCACGAGGTGATGGAATGATATGAGAGGAGGGATGAAAGGATGGAGGATAGGATTAACAGGATTTGGAGATGGAAGGATTGTGAATGGGGCTGGGAGATGAAAGGATGAGGGATGAAGGGATGGATGTAGATGAGGATTGGGAGAGGATCAGGTTATGGATGAAGGGATGGAGGAACTGGGAAATAAGGATTGGGAGAGGAACCGAGAGATAAGGATTAGTAGATGGATGGATAAGATGACCAATAAGAGGATATGAAGTTGAGGGAAGTGGATGGAAGATAGGGTGATGGGTAGATAAGGACTATGAGGATATACAAAAAGGATTACATGGAAGGGAAGAAGGATGGGTGGATAGGAAGGCAAATGGAGGAAAAGTATGACAGGGTAATGGAGGCCAAGAGGTGTCCAAAGCATGTATACAGGGTGGCATTTTATTTGTATCAAGATCCCAAGGGAGGATGGAGGAAGTGAATTGGATACGATATGATGGGAATGGAAGGTAGATGAGATGGAGGAGGAAATGGCTAGATGGCCAGAAGAACTTGCCCCCAAGCATGGAGAGAAAAAGGATGAGGGAAATTATGCATGACGCTTGCTTTCCAGGTTTTAATCATGGTACTTATCTAAGGCGCCTATTTGCCAAGTTCTGACAATTGGAAATTTTTTCATCTTTTTCTTTTTTCTCTTTTTTTTTGATTTTTTTATTATTAATTTTTTACATTTTTTTTTTTCTGATTTTTGAGAGGAACTTCATGGATGGAGATGGATGAGGATAAATGGATCTAGAGGATAGAGGGATAGAGGACTCCAACATCAAATTCCATATCAAGGTATTAGGAGCCCATTTGTAATGATCACTAGATGTTGGTACAACTTTATTAGGAATGAGTGGATTATGAAAAGGCTTGGATTAGATGATTTTGATGGGGGATTCATGTGGTGTAGGGGATATGGTCATGGTAAGTGTTTGGATGGAATGAGGGAGAGTGAGCGTGATGGGGGATGTTGTCAGGACCATATTTGGCACATGCTGTGGAAGACATGTGATGAGTGGAGGGGAGATGGATGTAGCATGTGTATATGATGGAGGAATTATGATAGGTAGCTTTGGGACATAGGGACCCCCCAAAAAATAAGGAGATGGAGGGGGAGAATGTTTAGCTGATGGAATAATAACTTTGGATGCCATCGGGAAGTTTTCTTTTGGATGCATTGCTTCTTTTTGATTTGGGATCCACATTGTTTTTGCTTTTGTTTTATTGGGCCTTTGCGGCCTTTTAGATTCATTGTATTTTGTATCAGATTTTTCTTTGTGGGAGCATGTCTCTTTGAGTGGACATGGTCATCTTTAGATTTTTGTGGATGTTTAGCTTTATGCATTTTTGACTTGGCATCAAAATTACTACTAGTAGCTTTGAATGGAGCGTGTAAAGGTGTAGGAGATGGAGGGAATATGGGTGAAGTGATGGATGGAATGTGGGGACATGTGCCTTTGTTGATCCTAATTGGGAATGAAAGGAGTAGGATGTTTATGATGGGTGATGGAGATATGGGATTTATGTATGGAGGGACGAGTAGGAAAAAATGGAGGACGGGATTTTGGGATATAAGGGCCCAAAATGGATTTAGCATGTGGTGGATATGTGAAGGTAGATTTTAGGACAAGGGAACCAAAATAGATTTAGAGGATGAAGGAGGAGGATGGATGGTTGTTTTGGTTACATATGATGGAGGAGGGGGAATGGCGATAAATGATTTGGAGGAATGATGGGGCAATGTGATGGTGTGTTTGGAAGCATACTTGGGTTTTGCATTAGTTGTACCAATATTTTTGGATTAAGTGCCTTGGGATATGTAACCGAGACAATGAGATACTGGATGTGCTTGAACATGGATGGGCTCCAAAGTAACTTGCTCATTTAGGCCTAATCCTTTACCTTGATAGTTCATTTTTCTGAGCATTTTATCTAAAATAGGATACTCGTTCTCTGGGTAACAAGATGTGAGTCCTTTATCAGATGGAAGAGAATGGGTGGTGTATATGAGATGTTCTTCTGCTATGAGTGAACTACCATGGATGAATTTAAGCGAACCAAGGAGATAAAGTGATGGTGGTGGGACGGTTTGGATAGGAGGAAATGCAGGATCATGAAGTGGAGTATGTAGGACAAGAGGATATTGACTTTGATGAAGAGATGATAAGGGATCTTGAGATGGAGTAGGGGGACTGGTAGGATCTTGATTTGGATGAAGGGATGATAAGGGATCTTGAGACGGAGAAGGCAAAATGGTAGTTTCTTGATTTAGATGAAGGGATGATAAAGGATCTTGAGATGCAGGAGGTAGAATGGTAGGATCTTGATTTTGATCAGTAATTATTTCAACATGCGTTGGAACAAGATCTTGGAATGATGGGATTGATGTGGATGGTGTGACGAGGGGTGAGTGGTTAGAATCTTCAGATGGAATGGATGGAATGATGGAAGGTTATTTGACTCAGTTAGACAAAATAGATGGAAGTATGGGAAGTTATTTGACTAGGAGAGATGGAGTGGATGGAAGGATGGGAGATTCATCAACAGGGTAGATGGAGTGGATGGAAGGATGGGAGGTTCATCAAATTGGGTAGATGGAGTGGATGGAAGGGAAGTTGCATAAATGGAGGGAGAAATGGAGAGTGTTGGACTGAGATAAGATGGAGTGGATGAAGGTAGACTAAGGTAGGATGAAGTGGATGGTGGAGGATTGCAGTAGGATGAGGTGGATGGTGGTGGATCAATGTACCTGATGAGGTAGATGTAGGTGAACTAAAGTAAGATAAAGTGGATGGTGGAGGATTGAGGTAGGATGAAGTGAATGATGGTGGATTTAGGTAGGATGAGGTGGATGAAGGTGGACTAAGGTAAGATGGAGTGGATGAAGGTGTTTTTGTGCACGATGGAGCTGAAGATGGTGGATTGAGATACGATGAAGGATTAGTATTAGATGGATGAGTGAGATAGGATGGACGATTAGGATTGGATAGAGGAGAGAGGTAGGGTGGGGGACCAGGATTAGATGGAGGAGTGAGGCAAGATAGATGATTAGGATTGGATGGAGGAGTGAGGCAAGATGGATGATTAGGATTGGATGGAGGCTTGAAATAAGATGGAGGATTAGTATTGGATGGAGTAGTGAGATAGGATGGGGGATTAGGATTGTATGGAGGAGTGAGAAAGGATTGGGTATTATCATTATGGATTGTGTAATGGATTTGGGGATATTTAGATGGTGGATTTGGACTATGAATATAAGTGGTAGTATTGTTATGAAAAGATGGAGATTGGATAGGATCATGGGAGAAGAAGGAGGTATCGATGTTGCATATGATACATGGAGGTGATGTATGAGGGACTTGTGGGAAAAAGACATGAAAGATTTCCCTTGATGAAGGTGTGATAAGGATTATGAGTGGATGCATATGGAGGAATGGTAGAGTAAGGATGAACATTGGATTTTGGTATTTGACACTTGGTGCAAGGTTGCTAAGGATGAGGGCATCAAGGTTTTAAATTTCATATTTGTCTTTATCAATCATACCATCATCATCATCAGAATGAGATGAAATGGGAGAAAATGAAGGATGGCTAAACTTATTGCAAAGAAAGCCACTCAAGGCTCCAATTGAGATTATCGGTGTAGAGAAGGCCTCCACATACAACGAATTCACTCAACACTCCAGTTGTTTGACCAGGTATTTGATACTAGCTCGAAAAACACCACTTGAGATCACACTGGGAGAGACGATATCCCCAACGTGCCCCTCTTTTGAAACACTCCCTTTGAGGTGATGAGGCCCTCAAGGGGTGATTCTCTAATAAAAAGAAAAAGATGAGTGTCGCTAACACTTTTCTCTTGCACCTAGGACCATGAGAGCTAAGGGAGAGGATAGTGTGTGTTAGCACTAGGTGCACTCTACATGCACACAACAATGCCCATCATGGAAGACATGGGGTTCATTTACTTTAATCAAATTGAAGTGTGTTTGATTAACAAAAGACAAAAATGCAAAATTGAAAAGCAATAAAGGAAATATATTTTTACGAAACCCCTCTTTATTGGTCCTGCAACAAGTTGTTTGTGTTTTAAAAGTGCGGGGTCTTCAATTGCATGATTAGTTGCACAAACGTTCGTAAAAAAAAATCAAATAACCAAAATTAGCGAGTTAGCAACGATTTGATGAAATAAAGATTCAGGAAAATGACTATTAAAAAACAGAGACCACAAACTTGCAGAAGCACAATGCATTCCCACAATTTTTTGTGTGTTCCCACAGCTTCTTGGTGCATTCCCGCAGTTTATTGATGCATTCCCATTGTTTTGTGCATTCTCGCGACTTCTGCAAAAAAAATAAAATAATGCAAACCCACTGGAGTTACCTTCAAACCCGTTGGATCTACCCACAAACCCACTGGAGTTACCCACAAACCCGCCATTTTTTGTTATAAAATGCAGATTTTTAATAAAACAGTGCAACAAAAATGCAGACAGAATGCAAACCCACTAGAGTTAACCATGAACCTGCTACAGTTACCCACAATCTTGCTAGAGCTTATTTTAAACACAGAACAAAGTAGCATAAAAACCCTAAATTAATTTTACCAGTGTAAACCCATGGGAGTTGACCACGAACTTGCTGGAGTTGACCACGAACCCACTATTTCACTGTTAAATGCACATAAAACACCAAAAAAATATCGAGAGCAGAAAATTAATTTTTTACCCTCCGTACAGTGACATGAATGCGTTCTCGCTGGTTCTTTTGGCGATCCTGTTGTTTCACAAAGCGAACCTGTCGTTTCTCAAAATTAAGCTGATGATGAAATTGACTTCTGTCAAGGCAAAAATTGACCTGTATTCCCATGTTTTTGCTTGCTAGTGCTTAAAATATGCGAAAAACACACTTAAACAACAAGAAAATGTGAGATATGACCCGTGAAGTGGGTCCCACCAGGCGTGCCAGAAAATGTGCGATGAAAAAGTTCGTGTAAAAACAAAAGACTAAAAAGCAAGCTAAATAATCAAGCAAACACAAGACATCATACACCTCAAGATAAGAACGATAAAATAAAAACAAAATTTAAATGAAATAGCAAATGCAAACCAAAATCCTGCTTCAATTTGATAGTTCCTTGATATTATATGTTCTTGATGACGTCTTCGAATACTCGATTGTGCTCCATGATTATTGATGCAATGATGGTTGATGAAAAATGAAGTGTGAGATGGGTAGTGATCTCAGCAGTGTAATGGTGTGATTGTATGAAAAATGGATCATTTTGGCATTATGACGGTATGGATATATGAAAGTGGATAATTTTGGCATTATGAGGATGAAAATGTGAAAAAGTGGATGGTTTTCTTAAAAAGGAGGGGGGATTAAATAGGAAATGGGAGGAAGGTGAAGGCCTATCAAAATGAAACACTTGAGGACAAGTGGCACTCCAAAGGAAACCATGTGGAAGAAGATTCCACACTTGTCCTCATGGCTCAAGAGGGAAGGCAAGTGTCCCAAAGGAGGGACACATGTCTTGGGGAGGAGTGACACGTGTCCTCAAAGAATCATGTCTATTTGGGGAAGATCCACCCAAATATGGGGAATATCTTTTATTTAAAATAAAAAATATTTGGGAATGTGCACACATGTGTGAGGGGAGATGGTTAGGATAATATTGGTTAGGGAGGGTAGGGTAGTTAGAACCCAAGGGTTAGGTTAGGGGTTGGGTTAGATGGGAGGTTAAAGGTAGGAGACATGTGACTAAAAGGAATATTTAAATTTAAATAAAGGGATGGAAAAGGGGGAATTAATTAAATTGATTAATTAATTCAAGAATTAGGAGGAAATGGGGTGAGAATTAATTAATTAAGATATTAATTTATTAACTGGCTATGGGGCATGGCTTTATTAATTAAATTAATTTAGCCAAATAGAATAGGATGGTACATTTAATTAAATGATATAGATTATTTAATTAGTGCTAGCAGTTAATGTAATTAAATTTGATTAAATTGATTAGCCAAATTTAAGTGTCTACAAGTGCAACTTAGGGAAAATGAGAAAATATGCAAAGATGGGTCCTAATTATGAGATCATATTAAGTAAAATTATGTATAAATGCAATCTTTGACAAATAAAATAAAATGAGAAAACTGATGAAGGATACTCCCTCTATAATTCCAAACACACAACAACAAAGAAATAAATGTAAAAGTCAGGAAAGAAACACTTATTTTCTATTATCTCAATGAAATGAAATTACAACATTAAGAAAAATTACAAGCTACAACCACATGGACTTTTTGATTACAAAAATATACAAGTGAAAACCATGATCTAGACTCTAAGCTATCCTCTAAAATCCCATTCACCTTCTTTATCTTGAATGTGTAACTGTATAATCTACAAAATGTAATTCCCACTTGGGTCCAAAAGTCCAACCGTCCATTTTCTTGCTCAAGAATATATTTTGAAATGCGAATTTTGATAGTACAATTTCTTAGGGCATAACTTTTGATCCTATGTTATATGTTAAATCATTATATACTATTGGAAAACTCTCAGAAAGACATTTGTTTGTAAAATGGAACCTTTAAGTGACATTTCTAGATTTTTGACAAACTTTTGAGCCCATTTGAAGCCTTAAAGTGCCTCAAATTTGACTATGAATATTTTAAGAGATTTTGAAAAAATGAAAATATTAATATCTTGCAAATAAAAAATGGTAGGGAATTGATTTATTCACCATTGGCTTCATTTTATCATACTGGAGATCTGTGTAAGATTTCAAGTCCATATGTGCATAAATTCCAATTGACAAAAATAGTAACCCTACCATTTTAGCCCTTATTGGAAAAGAAACAATATCTTTGAGTGATGCAAGATTGATCTTACACCTTGAATGCTCCTACATCTGACACTTAGGGTAATTTGAAGTGACACGGTCACATCTCAAGAGATAGAGAGAAACCAAGATGGTTAACCTCAACCTTAGATAACCTTGATGAATCATCAACATGTATTCTTTTTTATTTAATCGAATATTCTTTATAATCCATGTTTCTTGTGCTTCTACCCACATGGCTATCCAAAATTTCCTCTATCTCATCCCTTTTTGAAATAGGTGTTGGAATATTCTTTTGTACTTCTATTAGTCCTTCTCCAGTTCCTCCTTCATGATACTCTATCAAATATGAAATATTAACCATAGTTAAAATGTTGATTTCTCTAGGCAAATCTACCTCATAGGCATTTTTTGAAACATGCTTCTTTAAGATTTTGCATGGCACAAACTTCTACATCTTCAACTGATTGTATGTTCCAACTAGAAACCTCTCTTTTCTCATGTGAACCATGACTTCACCTCCAATCTGAACATCATTATATCTTCTCTTCTAATTTTCCTTAGTCTTGTACTGGATATTTATATTATTAATATGTATTCTCACCTCTTTATGCAAATTCTTCAGGTGCTTTACAAAGTCTTTAGTTTTAGCACTTTTTTTTCTCCCTTTTCCATATTCCTTAACGTTGAAGCATTTTTGGGACTACTCCCATATACAATATGGAATGGTGATTTACTAGTGCTCCTATTGACAAAAGTTTTGTAAACTAATTCTGCCTGTGTACACATAAATCCTATCCCTTGGGCTTATTTCCTACTAAGCATCTTAGCAGGTTACCCAAATTTCTATTCACCATTTATGTCTTCGCATCAATCTATTGATGGTGTACATAATTGAAATTCAAATCTATCTTGAACTTCTTCCACAACGTCCTTCAAAATTACCCATCCTAATTGATATATTGATCTAAAACTGTTCTCTTTGGTAGACCATGTAGTCTCACCACCTCTTTGAAAAATAACTCTGCAAGATGAACAACAATATTAGTCTTCTTACAAGGAATAAAATGTGCCATCTTTGAGAATCCATCCATAACCACAAAAATGGAATCATGTCCTCTTTGAGTCCTTGGTAAACCAAGAATATAATCTATGCTACTATCTTCCCATAGCTTTTTTGGTATAAGTAATGGTTGATATAGCCATGTATTCTGACTTGTTCCTTTTTCCATCTGACATACTTTGCAACTCTGCACAAACTTATTCACATCTTGCTACAATTGTGGTGAATAATAATTCTCCCTAACAAGAGCAATGGTCTTGTCTCGTCCAAAATGTCTAGGCTGTCCCCCACTATACCTCTCCTTAATTAGGGGGGTGAATCGGTGGTGATCAATAAAAAAGTTTGACTCCTAAAAGATATAAGCTTTAATAACTTTAATCACAAGACTATGATAAGAGATATGAAATAGATGAGCACACACATATAAAAGGCATATCCATAACACAAGAATATATGAGGAAAACCCACGGTGGGGAAAAACCTCGGTGATAAATGCTGCTAGAGTCTACTGCTCCAATCCAGCCTCACAATGAAAACATTGGTTACAACTTTTATGGGCACCAACCCAAAGGAGCGCCAACTCCTAGCTTTAGGGCACCAACCCCTACAGTTTATGAGCTTCTACTCAATGGAGCACCTACCCCTACTTTGAGAACCCACTCAAAGATTACAAAGAATATAGTTTTCAAATATAAATTATGTGCCTTGTTGCAAATGAGGTTTTGCAACACCTTACTATTCTGCTCTTTATCTTCCTTCTCTCTGTTCTTGTTCTCTGCTCTTTGCTTTCTATTCTACTCTACTCTCAACTCTTTGTTCTGGCCTGCACTATATACTTTCTTGTTCTCTTGAAGTACATATAACACACTAGGTTATCTTCCTTGGCTCTCTACGCTTTGGTCACTTGTTTATGCTGCACTCTATCTCTCACTCAATGGTCTGCACACACTCATCCAACTCTCATTACATATCCCTTTGCTGACAAGTCTATGTTTTTGTATTTGTAGTGTCATAAAATTGTGACCCTTGAAATTTTTGACCATATTAGGGTCCTCACGTTGGCGAATCAAATCCCCAAGCCTAATCGGAGACCCGAGACTTGCTCATCCCTAAAAACTACACCTTTTTCTGCCCTCTACATTTCCTGAACCTGCTTTCTGTCCTGAGTTAAGGGCAAGACAGGGGCATGGCCTGCCCTATCTTGGGTCCCCTTCTTTGAAACTGTGCATTGAACTTTGCATTTCCAGTGGGAAAAATTTCCGTGTGTCGGCCTATGACAAAAATCAGCCGAATTAACCCTAATCAACAAATATATAGTTCGTATTTGCCCTCCCATTTGCATAAGTTGGATGAGGTAAAAATTGGCATAAGTTTGAATACATGAGATCACACATTCAAGCATTCAAGAGAAATCCTTTCAAGCATTGAGCATTCTCAAGTCTCCCTTCAAGGCTAGGTGTTCAAGTCAAGGATTCAACCATTGAAGAGGAGATCCCTTTCAACATTCAATTCCATACAAGCAAATCTGCCTACATTTCTATCACAACCTCCCTTGAGGTGAATTACATTTCAATCTTTCATTTATATTTACTTGCAAGTACTTTATTTCATCATTTGGTTAATTCCAAATGGGGTAATCAAAGGCAAACCCTCAATCCCAACCCCTTTTCCTCACTTTTCTATGTGTAGGTTGTAGGTGCATAGCTGTATTTGTAGATTTGGACTCCATTTGCAAAGGTAGAAGAACCTTTTCATTTCGCAGATTTTTCGAAGGACCGTGCGCACTTTCAACACGGTCCCGACAACTTTTTCTCAAATTCGCATAGTGACTTCGTCTTGACATATTATAACCGGTTCCAGGTGCACAACTTCATCCCACGCTTCTAGCTTGAGTTATAATTAGTTCTTTGCTACTTTTATAGTTAGTCCCAAAATACATAATTCAACCATTACTCATTCTAAAAGAGGAGTTAACTTGTCATTTCACACCATTATCAATTCATTTAATATTCAATCTCTCTCCTCAGAGATTGGATCTAGTGAATTATTCCCCCTCTTTTAAATATAATGCGCGTGAGGTGATTGAAGGGAAATCCATAGTGAAACTTTCATCTCTCCTTGGAGGGAAGAAAAGATTTCCTCTTGATCTCTCCATCATTCACTTTTAACAAGTGAACAACTGAGAGGGGAGGGGGGGGGGTGAATCAGTTGTTAACATATTATAACTTTTAATCCACAAAACAGATCAAGTACCGGTAAAGAACATACAAATGCCGATAGGAATAGATACTGGTAAACAATACAACTTAACAATTAAACAAATAATCAATGTAAAGCAACCATACCGCATAACACCATGATTTGTACGTAGAAAACATGGAAAGGGAAAAACTATGGTGGGAAGCCTACCCATAGTCAGATGATACTTCTGTAGAGAGTATGTGTTACAATGAGGGGCCTGCACTTGCAGGAAGGCACACTGCCTAGATCATACTGCTTATTACAAAAGAGTCTCATTGACTACAAAGAGGCTACAACCATCTCAAGATAAATGGACTACAATCCAATAGAGTGAACTGCCAAAAATAACATCTACCATGCCTGATTATAGTCCAGGTTAAGCTCAGTGCCAGAGGACTAAATCCTCTTTTGAATCCAATTCGACCACCAATGATCGACCAACTCCTCTGCCTAAATGATATTACAATATTTGCACATTACATTCCTTGACCATGACCTTTTTCATAACCATGATACTCTACATATAGTTTCTACCTCTTATTTATACAAACCCTAAGGCCTAAACCAATTAGGTCGGCCACCTAAAATATATTACAATATGATCATTACATAATTTCATATTACATTGATATGCCATGTCGGCTTAAGATCAAAACAACAATATCAAATCCAGAAATCATCTCAAAACATCTTGGTGACGTATAGAGTACACATTAGCATGATACTAGTCCATAACTTAGATAGGTACCAGACCTATTATGGGTCCACCACGCCAAAGCAATGTCTTCGAGCAATTGAAGCACGATCAAAGAACATCTTCAACATCTTGAAATCCATGTAGAAGCTGCACCAACACCAATTATGCATCCTGTCAAGATTCCTAGTGAAATCTTTGCCAGTAGAGCCATAAATCAATGTCGGTAAGGGTTTACCAGAGTGTATGATAGCATACAATTACTAAGCCAATACCAACTGACCAAAACATGCCCATGGAGCATATAACACATGTAATCAAACATACTTCACTGATCCAAACATGCCGGAAGTGTCCAACAAATAATCTCTTTTGCCGATAAAACTAGATCTTCTACCAGTAACCAAAACTTGTCTGTCGGTAACCAGCCATAACAACTAGTGTTGACATCAATGCCAAAACATAAATGCAACACATAATCAATTCATCCATAATGCCAACAATCTCCCCCTTTGGCAATGATGACAACACTAGATGTGAAAAACATCTAAGTACCAAGAAGTGCCAAACAAGTCTCCCCTTGTGGAAGACAACCAACAATCTTTGAATATCAATAGCTCTCCCCCTGTGAATGATATCTCTGAATGATTTTTCACATCGCTATCACTCCCTCTTTGACATCAATGCCAGAAATCTGACAAAAATATCAAAGTAATAATGTAAACCTCTGAAACTCTGAGCTGACTACTCCCCCTGAGTAGTAGCACCACTCATCAATGCCGGAATGAAAAATGTCTTTGGTAATGCATGCCAGACTGATGACAAACTACATCAATCAAGTCTCTGCCGAAGCTGCAACAACCCCTAGCCTATCTCTCAAATACTCAAATGATTCCTTAGATAGTGGTTTAGTGAATATATCTGCAATTTGTTCTTTAGTGTTCACATAAACCAATTTGACTTCCTTTGCTTCTAACTTGTCCTTCAAAAAGTTATACTTTATTGAAATATGTTTAGTCTTAGAGTGAAATACCAGATTCTTAGACATGTCAATAGCTGCAGAGTTATCACAGTAATAACTACCAGTTCACTACAATTTACCCTGATATCCTTCAACATTTGCTTCATCCACAAGACTTGAGTGCAATTAGTTGCTGCTGCAACATACTTAGCTTCTGTAGTAGATAAAGAAATGCATGACTATTTTTTGCTAATCCATGAAACCAGTTTCTTTCCAAGAAAGAAATCTCCACTAGAAGTGCTATTCCTATCATCGGTATCTCCTGCCCAATCTGAGTCAGTATATGCACATAAAGTGAAATCATCATTTTTAGAATACCATAAACCATATTCTGTTGTTCCTTGCAAATACCAAAATATCCTCTTTACTACACATTCATGATTTTCTTTAGGATTAATTTGATATCTTGAAACAATACTTACTGCATTCATAATATCAGGTCTAGTCTGAGTTAGATATAATAGACCACCAATCATAGACTTATACCTTGTCGGATTTATCGGTGTAGAAGTATCCTTGATAGATAATTTCTCATTTGTTCCCATAGGAGTACTTACCAGTTTTGAATTTTCCATACCAAACTTCAACAACTCCCTCAGATACTTAGTTTGACAGATAAAAATGCCTTTGTCAGTTTGAGTAATCTGTAAACCTAAGAAAAATCTCATCTCACCAATCATGGACATTTCAAATCCATTCTTCATGTTGTTAGCAAATTCCATGCACAATTTATCTTCTCCTCCAAAAATGATATCATTAACAAATACTTCAATAATTAGAATATCATGATCATTGATCTTATAATATAAATTACTATTAGCACTGCCTTTAGTAAAACCAAGATTTAAAAGATATTTATCCAACCTTGCATACCAAGCTCTAGGAGCTCGTTTCAATCCATATAAAACTTTCTTCAGTCTGCAAACCATATCTTTATCATCTGTCAGTGAAAATCCATCAGGTTGCTCAATGTAAACTTCTTCCTCAAGCTCACCATCCAAAAATGCACATTTAACATCCATTTGATAAACCTTATAGTTTTTAAAAGCTGCATATGCAAGAAATAGTTTAACAACTTCAATTCTAGCTATAGGTGCAAATGTCACACCATAATCAATTCCTTCCATTTTAGAATATCCTTTACAAACCAATCTAGCCTTGTTCCTTACAACTTGACCATCCTCATTCAGTTTATTCCTAATGTGAGATTTTGCCAAGATCAAGAGCTCAGTGAAATGTACAAAATGGAGACACAATATAGGACAAGAATAAACTGTATTCTCATCAATAGAAAATGATCAATAAAATCAATTACATACAATGTAGATGATCCTGCTTATATAGGCAAGGCTAGGGATATGTGAGCACATAAACATGACATGTGGCTCAATAAGAAACAAGGGTAGGTAGGAAATATGTGTGGGTAGGTAGGAGAAATAATATAATAGTCCACATGAGGTGGATCATCCATTGAATGTGGAGTGTAACAACAAGATCAACACCATAAAAGGTGGAGATTCTCTTACACACACTATCCCAATGTGGCACAAGCACCCAAGTGTCTCATATCCAAACTACTATGAAATGCATTTCCTAAGTAAACTTAAGTAAGTGTAATAATATCCAAGATGAATAATTATTTACACCATCACCTAAAAACCCATTTAGTTCCAATAAAATTCTTATTTTTAGGTCGGGGAACTAAAGACCAAGTCTCATTTTTCTCTATCCGATCTAATTCATCTTCCATAGCTTTTAACCAATGTTTATCCTTGCAAGATTCAATAACAGTTGCTGGTTCAACTTGAGAAATAAGACATACCTCTTCATTTGCCAGTTTTCTTCTAGTCATAACTCCCTTGTTCCTATCTCCAATAATTTGATCTTCAGAATGATTTAATCTTACATACCTTGTTGTCTTTCGAACTTCAGGTTCACTGCTCTGATCACCAGCCACAGTTGAATTTTCTGATTGTGTCGGTGTAACTGTTTCAGCTTCCTGTACTAGTTGAGGCATTTCCGGTTTAGTTATGATCATTTCCACTGTTGATTCCCTGTCATATGATATAGAATGATTTCTGTACTGTTCATCTACTTTCACATTAGCAATTTCCACAATTTTCTGCAATTTTTTGTTATAACATCTATATGCTCTGCTTTGAATTGAATAACCAAGAAATATGCCTTCATCACATCTAGGATCAAACTTTCCAATTGAATCATAGTGCAAAAATTAACATGACACAACCTCATGCCATAACCAACTCTCATCAATATGAATAATCAAACATGTCTTATTACCGGTGTTCAAGTGAAAGATATTACTTCCTATCTGGATACCAGTTGCAAACTCCAAACCAATCTTGTTAATGATTTTGTATTTTCTATCTTTAAAATGAAGTTGGAAACCCTTATTAACCAATTGACCAACACTCAAAAGATTATTCTTTAAACCTTCTATATAATAGACATTATCAGTATTGTGCTTACCATCCTGAGAAATAATACCTCTACCTTAGATCATGCATGCTTTGTCATCTCCAAATTTGACTTGACCACCATTGTATTCTTGTAGGGAGAAAAATTTCCTTTTATCCCCAGTCATATGATGTGAGCATCCACTATCAATTACCCATTCATCCTTATCTTCAACTTTTTCTACCAGGACCTTTTCTTCATTCATGATAGCCGGTTCCAGTTCATCTTCCTTCAAAGAATAGAACACCCATTCTTTTCCATTGCCGGATCCACTAGTAGAGTCTTCTGCCGGTTCATCTCCAGAGTCATCAGTTAAGCCTTCCTCATCTACTATGTAGCATTGTTTACTTTTCTTGAATCTATATATGTTCTGGTTAGGCTTAAAAGATTTCTTAACTCTTTCCTCAAACCTTGCATTCCTTTTAGGACATCTAGATACAAAATGACAGATTTTATTACATGAAAAACATTTAAAATGTGCTTTTCCTTCATACTTACTTCCACTTGGTCCTTTAGGTACTCTTCTAGCAAATAAGGCTTCAAGTTGCTCAAGTTCTTCATCTTCTTTCCTCAAGTCTTCCAATTCTTTTGCATATAGGGCTCTCTAATCACTTTTGCCGGTAGATGATGATGATGATGCATGAAAAGCATGTTCGGACTTTACAGCTCCAGAAGATCCAAATTCTTCAATCTCAAAAGCAGATAATTTTCCAAGCAGAATGTCTCTTTTAACTGAAGAGTTTGCCATTGTTCTTAGCTCATTAATTGTAGTTTCCTTCATCTTGTAATCTGGTGAAAGGGCTCTCAAGACTTTGGAAACTATTTCATCTTCACTTAGAAATCCTCCACAACATTGAATTCCTATAACAATCTCATTTACTCTTTCCATGAATACAACAATTCTTTCATTATCTTCCATTTTCAAGTTTTCATATCTTACCCGGTAACCATCAAGTTTAGCAATTTTGATAGTAGGATCACCTTCATTCAGAGTTTGCAATTTGTCCTGTATAACCTTAGCCGATGATTTATCAGTCAATCCCATGATCTACTGATCAATAAGTGCACACAAGAGGGCTTCTCTAGCTCTGCAATTATTTTTCAATATTCTTATCCAAGTCTGCAGGAGCAGGATTGCTAGATGCTGGATCATAAGGTGTGTATCCTTTCTCAGTGATCTCCCAAATATCCTTGCCAAGACATCTAAGATGAGTCTCCATTCAAATTTTCCATATCCCATAATTTGTTCCATCAAGCTTAGGGATTTCTCTTCTGAAAATAGTTGTCGATGGATTAGAAGTGTTAGTTGCCATAGGATCTACCTCAAGCGGTTAAGCTTCTGCAAAAGAGGACCAAAGATCTGATACCAATTGTTAGGATAACCAGCGAACAAACGAGAGGTGGGGGGGGTGAATCAGTTGTTAACAAATTATAACTTTTAATCCACAAAACAAAACAAGTACCGGTAAAGCGCATACAGATGCCGATAGGAACAAATACCAGTAAACAATACAACTTAACAATTAAACAAATAATCAATGAAAAGCAACTTTACCACATAACACCATGATTTGTACATGGAAAACTCAGAAAGGGAAAAACCACAGTGGGAAGCCTACACACAGTCAGATGATACTTCTGCAGAAAGTATGTGTTACAATGAGGGGCCTGCACTTGCAGGAAGGCACACTGCCTAGAGCGTACTGCTCATTACAAAAGAGTCTCACTGACTACAGAGAGTCCACAACCATCTCAAGATAAATTGACTATAATCCAATAGAGTGAACTGCCAGAAATAACATCTACCATGCCTAATTACAGTCCCGGTTAAGCTCAGTGCCGAAGGACTAAATCCTCTACCTGAATGATATTACAATATTCGCACATTACATTCCTTGACCATGACCTTTTTCATAACCATGATACTCTACAAAGAGTTTCTACCTCTTATTTATACAAACCCTAAGGCCTAAACCAATTAGGTCGACCACCTAAAAGATATTACAATAAGATCATTACATAATTCCATATTACATTGATATGCCATGTCGGCTTAAGATCAAAACAACAATATCAAATCCATAAATTATCTCGAAACATCCCGGTAATGTGTAGAGTACATGTTAGCATGATACCAGTCCATAACCTAGATAGGTATTGGACCTATTCTAGGTCCACCATGCCAAAGCAATGTCTTCAAGTAGTTCAAGCATGATCAAAGAACATCTTCAACATCCTGAAATCCATGTAGAAGCTGCACCAACACCAATTATGCATCCTGTCAAGATTCCTTAGTGAAAGATCTGCTGGTAGAGCCTTAAACCAATTAAGGGTTTACCAGAGTGTATGATAGAATCCGATTACCAAGCCAATGCCAACTGACCAAAACATGCTCATGGAGCATATAACACATGTAATCAAACATACTTCACTGATCCAAACATGCCAGAAGTGTCCAACAGTTAATCTCTTTTGCCGGTAACACTAGATCTTCTACCAGTAACCAAAACCTATCTGCCGGTAACCAACCATAACAACTAGTGTTGACATCAATGAAAAAACATGAATGCGACACAAATCAATTCATCCATAATGCCAAGAAATCGTTGTTCTTCCTCATTGTCATGCCATATAGTTTGTACAATTCTTATGCACCATGCAGATCGTTCATTTAGTCGGTCTAGTTAGCAATCCGAGTTCCCATACACACAAATAGCTAACTTGTGTTCATGATCAACTTAGAATCTAAGTCATTGATCTACTAGATTCAACCAAGAGGACTCGATCATAATTGTCATCATGGTGGTTCCACGCACCACATCATCCTTGTGTTCTACTCTACCTTCTCTGTCACTTGTCCACACAACTCTCTCATCTCAGCTACCTCAACTACTCTTATCGAATCACATCAAATGCCTCTCCATTAGGTCAACTTTGTATCTCAGAGATTTCCCTCCAAATGGAATTTAAAAATTAATTCATTCTTATCTTCAAAGATCTAGCTTGAATCAAATTTGATCTCCCTTTTTGCATTGAACACTTGCATTGAATGACTATGTACTGAGTTGTCGATGATCTCGACTGTGTTAGATTGGATTACCTGCATTGAACACATCTCCTCTGTTCACACACTGTTCATTGTAACTGGTTTACTATTTTTAGCAAACTTGATTTGTCCAACAAATCTGATTTTCTGCATGTGGATTATCTTGAGCCACACACCTATCTGCTACTGGATCGCCATTAATGAAATCACCATCCTCTTTCAACCTACCTTGAAAGAATTGACAACAATCTTTATCATCACCAACTTCTGCGAATTAGATATCTTGTTTAACCAGTCAGGGAGCCATATGTCTTCATTTCCTTTGTAGAGATCATTCGGTCGAGGTCAGTCGGTCGCCATGTAAATCATGTTGCCTATTGGCACACAAACATCTTCTTATTTAGCATCCAAGTCACTTGGTCAATCTTGGTCAATCATCCACGTGGACCTCTGAGTCTATCGTGTTGTAGACATGGCCGCAAAGTTGATCACAAACTTCAATTCTGTCGACAAAATACCCTTTCATCTTTCTAACAAGTGTCCTCTGATTTGCTCCATACATGCCACGTCGTCAGGTCAAACTTGGTCAACGCCCATATGGACTATCGAACTGCTAAGATCCATTGAAATTCATACTGTGGCTATCCTATATGTTTTACCCATGTAGGATAAGCTTCTGTTTAATCTCAATAAGCCTTCCTCTTTCTTTGTTAGCCAACACCACATTAGTATGGTCTCTTAACCTACGCGAGATAAGATTTCACCCTTTCATTTCCACTTGTCCTTATCCCACGCCATATTCCTTTACATTGTTTCTCCTTGCGGGATAAGCTTTCTTCATGCTAGAGAGCCTTTTCCCTTATCTCACGTTGCTTATGTTTCTTTTCTCCTTTAATGTTTGAAGACCATGCATGATAAGATTTGTCTTTTCTTGACAAGAATCTTCTTATCTCGTGACCCTTTCCTTATCCCTGCGAAGACATTCTGGATAAGGAAACCTTTCTTTTTCCGTTATACTCTTATCTCGCAATAATTTCCTTACTGTTGTGAACCTTCATGGAATAAGGATTTCCTTAGTATCCTTCACTTTTCCTTGTCCCGTGGGCTTCTTCACATCCCATCTACGTGGGATAAGCAGGCCCTTCTCTTCCTTTTGTTTTTCTTATCCCGTGGGCCTACTAACATTATCTTCGTCTCATACGAGATAAGCATCTTCAAGCAATCTCCCTTTGATTTCTTATCCCGCAAGACCATATCTCTCTTCAAGTTTGCATGACGTGGGATAACGGGGTGTCTTATTTACCCTTGTTAATTGTTATTCCGCATGACATTTTGTGAGCATCTTAGCATGTGCGGGATAAGGGAATCTGCAATCTTCCCTTTAATTTCTTATCCCACGTGACTTTTGTTAGTCACTTTTGATACCGCAGGATAAGAGAGAACATCTCTCCACTTTGACCTCTTTTGACTATCTTATCCTGGACAACCATTGTTGATCACTTTTGACAACACAGGATAAGATGGACCACTTTGTTTCAACTAACTTAAGTTATCCTATGTGACAAGCACATGATCTTTTCCACACCATGGGATAAAAGGGACCACCACTTTTGTGTTATCCCGCGAGGCTTTCAACGCTCATCCAACATGTTACGGGATAAGAAGAAACATCATTTTCTATTCATCAAAGTTATCCCGCACGGTCTCTTCCCTGCTTATGAACACAACATGGAGGCATTGATATATGTGCCAAATAATTGCTGCCATGTGGAAATCGACTCGGTGACTATTGCCAACATGATCGACGTGGGAGGATGAAGGAACTAGTCAAAACTTTGATGACTGCTGCCTGAAGACAATGAATCTGGTCAAAACCTCTGCAACATAACACAATGTGATATGCGTGACTGCTTCTTGCCTCATTGCAACAGGACCCGACATTATTCCGATCAAACCACCAGAGTAGATATCATCTGCACAACATTTGATTGACTGAGTTATCCCAATACGATCACTTCTGCAACCTGCAACACTTGTGAAGAGCAACTTACAGATCGACCAGAGTTATATCGATCAAATCACCTAAGCAACTTCAGGACATCCAACAGGAACTTTATAGACACATCATATGGCATTGTGGGTGTCTGCAACAACACTGTCTTCTTCAATAATATGATCCATCAACCCAATCACTATGATCTCTGCAAGTCTCTCCAACTCATGACATCAATCAACCTAATCTCAGAAGCTCTTCTACTTAATCTGTAGCCTGCAAGTTGACCTGCCTAGTTGACATCAATGGGATCAATGGCACTCTTTTGCAACTTCATCAAATCATCCTTGCACACACACATGTTGACATTAACGACAACTATAATGCTAACAATCTCCCCCTTTGGAATTGATGTCAACATCAATCTTGTTCATTCTCCCTGTTTGACAACAATGGCAAAGGGGCCAATAATCTTGTAAAAATTCATCTGATTTTCAATTTGACTGCAATGTGTAACTAAGACACTTCTCCTATTTTTGGATTAGACCATCTTTATCAGCAAATTCTCTATAGTCATTCTCTTGATCCTTAAGAAAATTGAGGCACATCTCTTTCCGATACATAGAAATGAATGGAACTTCCAATTTTTGGTCATGACACATTTGCAGTACCTACTACCATTATGTTGACCTCATTCACTTAGCTAGAAATACAAGTCACTTCCCCTGTGATAATTACACTATACATGTGGTCAATAACACTGTGCTAACTTCAACAACACCACAATTTCTCCTCCTTTTGCAACAACAACATTTTCTATCAATGTGCTAGCCCTTTCTAAGCAATAGTCTCTCCTATTATTTTCTCATCCATTGCACATGCAATCTTTTTGTTATGCACTTGAGCAATGGTCTTTTCCTTGGACAAATAATCTCTATTCTTCATTTCCCTTAGAGCACACACATATTCAAGGGTGAAGAAGGATGTAATCAATAAGCTCTCCTTGAGCCAAATCACCTGTATGATTTTTTACACTTTTGCTGCCCATATGCTAGATGAACCATTATTACAATATAAAAGCAGTGCCAATACTGCTTGTAAAAATTGCTTGTCTCCCCCTGAGACAACTTTTACTTATCTGATTTCTTCCATGTTCTGCAACCATTTTGCAGTGTGGACCATCTGTAGGCTCTTGCAGTAGTAATCAAATTCACATATATAGATGTGCAATTGCAACGAAATGCTATATCATAGTAAACTGTAACTATATGCCAACTAGGTATATATTTCTTCCATCACTTAATCACCACTAAGGCATATATTCTTTCAACTCAACCATTCTTAGCAAGCAAGCAAGTATTTTCTCCAGACCATAAATCAATCTTTATACATACAAACAATCACTCTCCTCGTCAAGGTCCTCTCTATCACTTATTGTCCTCAATTTTATTTACATTTTCTCCTCTACATAAATCATTTGCCTCCACTTCATCACCATCAACTATAAAATCTGCCATCCCATCTTCTTCCTCCATGTCTTCTTTTCAAACATGGTCTTCCTTATACCTGCATCATCCTATCCTTACACTAGTCCTTTTTTTAAAATTTGGGGGCAAAAGGTATGATCAATAAGTAGCTCCCCCTAAGATCCTACATCTCCTTAAGCCTTAGAAGATGTCACCTGTGCATTGAATGCACAGTTCCTACCCATGGTCATATTCTCTTGTTTTCTTCTCCAAACTTGCTTGATCTCCCTTTGTCTCTTACTTGCAATTCTTGGAGCTGCATTGATCATTCTCCTTTTCCTGACAACTCTTAATCTACAATGTTTTGTAGTGTAGCCAAAATTGTTGCAGCTGTAGCAATCATGTTCTTACCTAATAGAGGAGTAGAGGGATATTTATTAATCTTGTTTATACTTATTCTCTATCAATCTATCTTCTACATAAGGCATTTGCAACTTTGTTAGGCCTTCCTTTCCTATGCCTCAAAGCGATAGTCTAACTCTACAAAAACTCAATCCATTTTAAATGCCTTTGATTCAACTTTTTTTGACCATTTAAATATCATAAAGATCAATGATAGATAAACAAAACAAACTCTTGTGGAAAAATATAATGTCTCCATTTCTTCAATGCTTAGACCATAGCTTAAAAAAAATGATCATAAAAAAAATATTTTCTCTTGGCAACATTCACCTTCCAAGGAAATAAGCAATGGGTTTACCTTCTTCACTCAATACTACTCTTATGTCATTCCACTAGCATCACAATTTACCCAAAATACCTTATTAAAATATGGAACTACAAAAACAAGTTGCTCATGTAGTCCACTTAAACTCCTTTCTATCCCCTCGCATTGTTTTAGTAATGAGTACACAAATACTACTAAAATTATTGATAAACTTTATGTAAAAACAAGACAAACCATAAAAATATCCCACCTTAGTAGCACTCCTTGCTGTAGTCCATTCAATGATAGCACTCACCTTCTTGGGTCCATTCTAAGACCATCTATTGAGACAACAAATCTTAGGCACAATAACTCCATAAAATTGCACTTCTTAAAGTTAATCAGCAACTGAACTCTTCTAGTCCTCCCAATGGTTGGATGAAAATCAACTTTGATGGAGCCTCAAAGGGTAATCCTGGTATTGTGGGATGTGGTGTGATCCTAAGGGATGAATGGGGAAAATAAAAAATTATTAAATGCATACCTATAGGAAATCAAACAAATCATGTTGTTGAGGCTATGGCAGCCTATCACGGGATGGTCTTAGCAAAGGAAGCTAAATGCACCAGAGTCTGGTGTGAAGGAGACTCATTGAATATAATCAACTATTTGAACAAGAAGTTCCTGCCATCATGGACAATAAACAATGCTATAAAAGCTGCTAAGAAAATCAGTGAGACATTTGAAATGTGTGTTTTAACACACGTGTATAGGGAAGCAAACTCGTGTGTTGACTGGGCTGCCAACCTGGCCTGTCAAACGAAGGAAATCATAATTATTAATGGTGAGAGTGAACTTGCATGTGAATCAAAATCCTTGCTCGATCTGGATCGTATCCAGATGAGGCAACGTGGCACCATCAACCATAATTTCTAAATGCCTCTTCCACTCATTACGAAGCAAGTTTACAACGAAGGTGATGTGCATTTATTTAAATGTCTTTTCATAATTGCTTGGCACGGATTCAGGGCTATTTTTCAGGGCAACTACAGAAACCAGAGAAGAAGACTTAGAGTTGAGAGAAGGAAATTTAGGGATTGCGAAGGTAAAATGGGAGGGAACAAAAAAAGGTTCGAACCCACCTCTTGCCTGGAATGGAGGAAGAATAGGGAATTTTGGGAAATTCTTCAGGAGGGGGGCCTGAGTGTGTTTATGGAGAGGATTAGTGGGAATGATCCAACGGTGACTAAAAACTTTATCCAAAATTGGAAGAATGGCAAAATTTTGGTGGGGACCCAGATGATGAGTGTGGACGAGGAGATTATTGCTGAAGCCATGAGAATGATGATAGAGGGTATGCAATTTTATAGAGATCATAGCATCTCTGATAAGGTATTGGACACATTTCTTGTCACGGAAGGTGAGAAGAAGAAAATGGTGAAGGTCAACAACTTCTATCACTCCCCAAAACATATATGCAGGCCATGGAGGTTCGTCTTATTTGCTACAATTACCTATATAACTTTGGATGGTAGGTTTACATGAGCTTACGGACACCACTTTGTCTTGCTCAATCATTTTCGCCATGGGGAAAAGGTGAGTTTTCCATATTATCTTGCATGTTCCATGGACCATACTATCAAAGAGATACAGAAAGATCCCAAGGGCGACCATGCTCTTCACCAGGGTCATATGGCTCTTGTTTATAAAGTGCTAAAAGGTAAATGCATTAAAAAACCTATTAAAGGTAAAAATGCAAGAGATGAGGAAACGAAGAGTGAGGTTAGTGGTTTTAACTTCAACTTGGAGACTGAAGGCGATTCAGAGGAGCCAAGTAAAAAGGGGAGGAATAAGGCGAAGAGGAAAAGGATTGTGGGGGATTCAGATATTTCAGAGTCTGAGGCCAAGTCCTTCGAAGGTAAATTCATCAAAAAAAAAAAGGGGAAGGCACCGACAAGCAAATCCAGGGGAAGAAGAACATCAACAAGCAAGGGAACAAAGATATTAATCAAATTTTGATTAATTCTGATGAAGAGGTAGAGGAGAATAAAAATGATGATGGGAAGGATAAGGAGCGGGAAGAGAGGCCGGTTGTGGGCAACAATGCGGATTTGAACACTCAAAGTCTGCAAAAAGAGGATCAAGAGGACAAAAGGGGTAAATCTAGGGATTGTGTTGGAGAAAATGAGAGTATTAAGGGTTTCTGCGACACTGTCAACACAATGGTGAAAGACATTGGCAGCCTGAAGAAAGATATGAATGTTATCAAAAGAGCAATGATAGACGACAAACCCTTGACTGAAAATGTTAAAGAGTTGGTGGTAGCAATTAATAATGTTGAATCCATTGAAAGCATGGTGAGTAAAATTATTTCAACTGAAAATAAGGTTAAGGAGATGGCAGAGAATAAGGAGGTGAAAGGGATGGAAATTGCTATGAAAAATCTGGGCAACAAAATTGACAGAATGGAACTCACTGTAAAGAAGATAGCTGAACATAACTTCCAAATTCTCAAAGCCTTGGTGGACAACATGAACATTTTGATTAACAGATTTGACAACATCAAAGAGAAAGAAGGCGACAAAGATCAGCTGGACAAAAAAGGTTACGAGAAGAGGACCAGAGCTAATACTAGGAATAAGGGTGACATCAAAGGTCGTGAGATGGATGATTTAAAGACCTCTGCAGACAACATGAAATAGATGGTTGTCCACACTGAAGATATCATGAAAAATATCTAGCTGTCTTGGTTTCGGTCTCAGTCTCGGTCTATGTCTTTGTGCTATCTTTTTGCTTTCCTTTCGCTGTCTTTTTCTGGTTCTTCACATTATGTGTGTTGAGATCCCTTTTTGTTCGAATGGGATTAGTTTTTGAAAAGGGATTAGTTTTTGTTTCAGAAGTGATTAGGCATGATCCGTTCTATTTATTTGACTCTCCTGCTATGTAAAAGGTTCGGGTTCCTTTCAAAAACTTGTTTTTACTTAATCAAAACAACTGAACTCTTCTTTTAACTTCTTAAAAACTCTACAAATATGCATTAAATACAATTGTAATGTCTTACTAAAAATTAAAATATCATCCAAGTAATCAATAATAAATTTACCCAAAAAATATTCTAATACCTCATTCATGACCCACATGAATGTGCTCGGTGCATTGGTTAGCCCAAAATGTTAGGAAATAATGTTGCATACCTAGTTACATTCAATCCATTTCCCACATAATCCATGAGAAAAAAAACATGCACACAAGCTTAAAAAAGTCACCATTTTGCAAAGATCAAATAGACAAACCACAAAATAACACATTATATACACTGGGAAAAATCTCATGAGGGAAAAATCCAGCATCCAAAATGTCCATACTCCATATTATTAATCAATAAAGAAAGACAATATACATACTGATTTACAATGAATACTCCCAAATCATCAAGCCGTCCAATGCATTCTCCATGTGTCCAAGCATCAATCCACACATCCCATTCCATGCTTCACATATGCAATCCTCTAAAAAACTCAATACAATGACAACCCAAACCACAATCAACCTTAATCACTAAACATGTGCTTTATTTTATAGACACAAGCTTACACAAATACAACCAAGTGGTAAAGTAAAACCATGTGCCACAAAACCATGTAACACAATACCATCGATCCCTCATTTAATATTGGGTATTAAGTTTTCAATTTATTAAATTACATTTTTTAGATTATTAATAAATATAATATAATATTACAATGTTACAATAAAACTCATGAAGTGGCCCCAAGAATGGAATCCCTACGTGATGCATGCCGATCTAGGTATCAATACACACTAATAATATAATACAAGTATAAACATTATGCAAGATACAACACCTTATCCCAAAACAAAAGGAATGATTGACCACTCATGCAAGCCTTCCTTCATTTTGAAAGTTGTCTTTCATTCACGCCTTCTCTAATATGGATTTGGCGATATGTTCTCTTCAAATCTATCTTCATGAAGTACTAAAAAATTCTATAATGTGATCCGTCTTTGGCAAGGGGAGTCTATACTTTATGGTAATCTTGTTGATGGCTCAAGAATCTATACACATCCTCCATTCTCCATGCTTCTTCTTGTTGTAAAAGAAAATCACACCCCTTCGGTTTATCTCCTACTAAGGATCTTTGTAGGTTACTCAAACTCCTATTCACCACTTCTATTTTCCCATCAATCCATGGATGGTGTGTAGAACTAAAATTCAAATATGTCTTCAAATTTTTCTACAACATCCTCCAAAAATACACAATAAAATTGGCACCTCAATTCAAAACTATGTTCTTTGGTAGATCATGAAGTCTCGCTACCTCTTTGAAAAATAACTTTGCAACATGAAGAACATCATTAGTCTTCTTACTGTTGCAAGGTGTGCGCCCTTGGTCTCCTTATGTTGTGCAACACAACACTCGAGTTTATGACATGGCTTAATCGCCTCTTGTGGATTCTATAAGTCTAGTGGTTGTATCAGACATTAACAGGTTGATATTTTGGTGCAACGATAACCACACTTGTAACAAGTGGTATCAGAGCTTGGTCACAGGTTCAAACCCCTCGCTTACACTTGGGGGATTGTTGCAAGGTGTGCGCCCTTGGTCTCCTTGTGTTGTGCAGTGCAACGCTCGAGTTTGTGATATGGCTTAACTTCTTCCTATGGATTCTATAAGTCTAGTGGTTGTATCGGGCATTAAGAGGTTGATCTTTTGGTGCAATGATAACGACACTTGTAACACTTACAAGAAATAAAATGATTCATATTTGAGAATCTGTACACCACCACAAAAAAAGAATCATGTCCTCTTTGAGTCCTTGGTAAACCAAGAACAAAATTCATACTATAAACCTCCCATGGACTTTCTAGTACATGTAACAACTAATATAGCCCTGTATTTTGACTTGTTCCTATTTCCATCAGACACACTCTACAACTCTAAATGAATTTCTTCGCATCCTACTGCAATTATGGCCAATAATAATTCTCACTAACAAGAGCAATGGTATTATCTTGTTCAAAATGTCTTGCAATTCCTCCATAACGCTTCTACTTAATTAGTTTCTCCCCATGGAACACCTTTGAAATATCCAATTCTTGAAATATCCCTAACCCCATCCCAAAAAATTGCATACCAAGAACACCTTTGATTATCTAGACTACCTACATACGCAATTTCAAATGGATTGAGGTGTAACATATATGTAATTATGTTTTCTACTCTATATTTGATGTGAACTATTGAATGTGGGTTTACTATCCTTTCTAGGGACCTTTTTTCCTAGATAGTTCCTTTGTGACTACTATTAATAAAGTGAAACATTAATTCATTAAGTACTTAGTCTTATTAACTAAGATTTGTTTGCTAATAGATTATGTTGACACTTTTTATTAAGGTTTATAGATCTAATTAATGATGTTTCTTTCAAAATGTTATTATAATTGAGTAAACTAATCTAACAAATGTATTCTCCTTAAGTAAAGTTTTCTTGAATTATTTATATCAATCAAAATAAATAAAACTAAGAGTGCAAATTATTTATCCTTTTAATGTTAAACTAACATTAATTATTCAAGAAAGATTTCTTGTTCTTTAGATTTATTATCAAAATGATTCTTTATTATTTCTTAATGATTTATAGAAATGATGTCACATATGTCATTGTTACAACTATAATAATCAAAGTGTGATGACATTATCTATAAATATGTACTAGAGGCACTACTAATATCAAACATTACTAATGATTTCTTATTTAATGTTTACTAATTGTGAAATATTAAAAATTATAAAAAATACTTTATAAAATTTAAAAGATTTAAAACAAAACTAAGACTTTATAAGCTGTTAAATAAAACTTTAAAGTATTCATTCTATTTTTTTTAATACATAAAACAAATCTAATTAATAACTTAATTTCATATAATATTAAAGAATTCATATGAGTAAAATAAATCTTGAAAACATAATTTAATAAATAATTAAATTATTTAACTTTGAATTTGTATCAATTTTTTTTTTCAATTATTAATTTTTGTTTTACTATTTTTTAATCTAATTACAAAATTTAGGATATATCACACATATATTAAATAACTATAAGTTTTAAATTTTAAGTAAATAAATAAATTATTATTATTCAAGTATCAAACAATGCTTATTTTATTTATCAATTAAATAATAATTAAACTATATAGAATAAAATTTTTATAAAATAAATATGTAAAAACATAATAAAAATTTATCTTTTAATGTTTTTTTTTAAATCTATAAATGTGGGATTTTTTAGCCTAGCCCATACTAATCACTTTTGATATGGAGCGAAGAGCCGATCAGACTACAAATAGACGACCTTATCCCTGGCATGAACACACCAACACTTTAAACTCACGAGCATAGTAGCCCACCAGGGGCACACAACTTGGAAGCAAACTAGCCCAACGCGGATTTGGCACACACATGAACACTTGTGAGAACATTAGCTTGAATTTCACAATAGTTGACAACCCACGAGCACACTCGATCAATGAAGGCACAAGACTATGATCATAGTATCCCAGTGGGTGTTTAAAACTTCAAGTTTTTAACTTATAAACTCATTTAAGACAAGGGCCATAAGCTCTTACATGCACTAGTTGCAACCCTTTATCAAGGTTGTGTACTATGTAACATGTCATGTCCTCATGATCTACATTATGCATGCATACATACATGCATACATGCACACACACACATACACACATACACACATACACACACACACACACACATACATACATACATACATACATACATACATACATACATATACACATTTTTTTCTACCAAGAAATTTTAACTAACTTAACTTAATTTGATAAGAAGAATAAGGTAAACTTATACAAAAATTAATCTTCAATGTAATAGATGTCTTCCAAGTATTTCTTGAAGTATTTTATGTAAGTTTTTAAAGATTAATATATACACCAATTTAAAATTTAATTTAAGAAATTTTTCAAACACTATTTAAAGATTAACGATGCCCGCTTTGCTTTTTATTAGAGAATCACCTCTTGGGGGCCTCATCACCTCAAGGGAGTGTTTCAAAACAGGGGCACGTTGGGGATATCATCTCTCCTAGGACGATCTCAAGTGATGCTTTTCGAGCCGGTATACAAATACTTTGTCAAACAACCGAAGTGTTGAGTGAATTTCTCATATGTGGAGGCCTTCTTTGCATTGATAAGCTCAATTAGAGCCTTGGGTGGCTTGCTTTGCTAATTCGTTGTTCGACTAGACCCATTGGAAAACTACTACGAACCATTGTCATAGTTTCCAAAAACCTTCTACTTGTTGACTCAGGTGTTGTGATAGGCGCATACCAAAGATACCCCTCATGTACCCCTCAATTTAAGATAGAAAATTTCTCGAGATCTTACGATCTTTAGAAATTCAAAGCTTGGAATTCCTGAGAAGTGTGTGTCGTGGAGTAGAGCTAGCGTTGCCAAGATTCTATCTATTCGGTTGGATATGGTATTCTGGGCTAGGGGATTCAACAAGTATTGTCCTTTGATTATCCTAGGAAGTGCATGACTGTTTATTGCATTCTATCATTCATATGTGCTTGTTGTGTTTGTGTCACAACAATCTTTTATCAAAATTAGTATTAGTCATCAAACACATCATATTTCACATAGTCTTAGTTGTTGATGTCCTGCAGCGGGTTCGCTTCCTGGTTTAGCGGGAATGCCTCTGTTTTGAGCTAGATCGACATACTTAGCATAGTCACTATCTTTTAAACTCTCATGGGTTGTATTTGAAGACTCACAAGTTTTCTCCTTACTTTGGCGATTTCCCTATTAGTTTTGCTAGTCCTATCAGTCTTTTGATACTCTAGCGAGTTCACACATAGGTCTAGTGGTTTTGCACCCTAATCTAGCATGTTCACTGTCATTCTCACCTATCATTTTAGTCTTTGATACTATAGCAGTTTGCACCTAGGTCTAGTGGGTTGGATACTTACTCTGGCGGGTTCGCCTCTTCCTTCAACGGGTTTGATCTTTATTGTTTGGTTATGTTGCGAAATTTTTTCCAACGAGTTTTCTTCATAGTCTAGTGTGCGTGCCTTATTCCCAAGGTCTCAATTTGCATAGTCACCTTTATCATCCCAGTTTTTGAGTCATCATCTCAAATCCGACTTCATCATTATTGTCTAATAGGGTCTTGACTTGCATGGTCACTTTTATCATCTCAGTTGCTAGTCATAACCTTGGTTGTAATCATTTCAAATATGACATCGTTATTATCATCTATCCAATGCAAGGTTTATCTCATTGCGTTCGATCCTCCCAGTCACTAATCAAATCTTGGTCATCCTTTCAATCTTGTATCATCACTATCATCCCTCATCATCTCTCGTCTCCCTATTCACTTCATCATTGCCTTCTTCCTAAGTCAAAGATCAAACATCAAACAACCAAAATCGAACATCAAACTTCATCCTCTTTCCAACTTCCTCAAAGTTAGTCCCCATCCTAGCCTTAGCTTGTCATTCATCCTATTTTGAGCTTTGGTCTTTGATACTTTCTCATATTTCATCTCTCCAACTCATCAACTAATAGTCATGTCGTAATTTTATTACAATGTGTTTGGTCGTCCTTCATTTTCTCCCACTTCATCCTATTTTGATGGTGATGGCAGTCTTGTTGATCAGTTCCTTTCAAATCCCGATAATGATGAAATGGTTAATGAAATCATAGAGGCATACAAATAGCATCTTTGTAAACATGGTTGTAGAAGGCATGATTGTCACCTCACCTGATACACCTGTGACAACTAGACCACAAGAGCCTTCACAATAATAAGTTCCCTGGCAGCAAATCTAGTTGTCATTCCCAATCCACCAATAGGTTCAATTGTAGCTAACATCCATGCCTCCATATTTTATAACAACACTACCACGTACGTCCATAATCCAATTCTACCATCTCATTATCCCAAAACCAATTACATAATCCATAATTCTAATTCTCCGTCTTATCTCAATCCTCCGCCATCCAATTCATCATATCTCAATCCTCCACCATCTTACATTCCATCCTACCTCAATCCTTCATCCTATCTCACTCCTCCATCTACTCTCAATCCTCCGCCATCCACTTCATATCCTATCTCAATCCTCCACCATCTTCCACTCCATCTAATCCTAATCCTCCGTCCTATCTTTCTCCTCCATCCAATCCTAATCTGCCATCCTATCTCAAGCTTCCATCTTTCACTCCATCTTATCTCAGTCCACCGTTTCCCCCCAACCCCATCTCAAACCTCTCATCCTACCATTCAATCCATTTCCCCTATCTAATGAACTTCTAATTCTTCCATCCACTCCATATCCCCAATTGATGAATCTCCCATCCTTCCATCGATTCCATCTCCCCTAGTTGAGGAATTTCTCATCCTTCCACAATTTGATCCATTTCCCCCAGTTAATGAATCTAATCCTTCCTATAAAGCGGAAAATCGCGATCGAACCCTAGTTGCTCTCCCCTCTTCCAACTCCAAGGAGAGAGAAGGGAGATTCGCTAGGGTTGATGGTTTTCACTTAGGGGAGAGACTTTACATTCAAAAGAGGGGTTGAAACCCACAAGATCCAATCCCACGCAATGCAAGATTGGATGCTAAATGAGTTTCAAAGGTTATGACAGCAAGGCTACCCTCTTTTGTAAAGAATGTTGATAGAAGAATTAAGCTAGGAATGCATAGAAAGTGACAAAGATTCGCTTATAAACTGAGATAGGGATATAGGATGAAGCCGTGGACCTGGAATTAGCAGTAAAATGTCGATACGGCGCTGTCCTGCAAATTTGAGCGAAAGTTGCCGGGACGATGGCGCCCGAGCACCACGGTCCTCGGAAAAATATGCGAAACGAAGGGGGATCTGTTCGTCTCTGCACAAGGATTCCAGATCTTCAATTTCAGCCATGTACCTGCAACCTACACACAGAAAAGTGAAGACGATTGGGGGGTTAGGGATTAGGGGTTTTCCTTTAGGTCAAACCTCGGTTTTGGAATTAACCAAGAAATGAGCAAGTGCTGTAAATGTAAATGTATGTAATGTAAAACAAGTACTAATACCTTGTTCTAAGGATGTTTGTATCCTTATGTGCGAAGGTATAGATGTTGTTGTTTGTTGTATGTTGTATGTTGTATGTAGCATGTAGTATGTGATCTCCTCTTCAATGGTTGAATCCTTGTCTTGAATGCAACACTTAGCCTTGAATGGAGACTTGAAATGATCAATTGCTTGAAGGAATGCTTGAATGCTTGAATGCTTGAGTATAATTTCCACGCCTTTTTCATCATGTATGTCTCTCTCCAAATGAGAGAGGAAAATGTAGTTTATATACTTGTCATTTAGGGCTGATAGACTGATTTTCCCGACCTTAGGCCGACCAGGAAAGATAATTTTCCAATTTGCAAACATAAAGACCCGAAGTCCAAAAGAGACCGGGCCCAAAATAGGACCCAGGGACCAGGGCGCTGGGCGCTCTGGTCCCACCTCCCGGGATAGCAGGGTGCAAAGGAGGTTCAGGCCAGGGTGCAAGAAAATGCAGTTTTCAGCGTCATAATCAGGTTTCGGGGTCTCCATTCAGGTTGCGTGTTGCGTCGCCATCATGAAGACCGAAATGCAGTCGAAATTGCAAGTGTCGCAATTTTAGGACGCTACATTTAATGAATCTAATCCTTCCATACACTTCATCTACTCAATCCAATTAACCTCCCATCCTTCCATCCACTCCATCTATCTTAGCTGAAGAAAATCTCATCCTTCCATCTACTCCATCTATCCCAATTGAAGAACCTCTCATCCTTCCATCCAGTCCATCCACCGAAGTCATTGAACCTTCCATTATTCCATCCTTTCCATCTGAAGAGTCTACCCACTCACCCCTTTCCACACTATCCATACCAATCCCCTCATACCAAGATCTTGTTCTAGATAATGTTGAAAGAATTATCGATCCAAATCAAGATCCTACCATTCTATCTCCTCCATCGAAAGATCCCTTATCATCCCTTCACCCAAGTCAAGATCCTATGAGTCCATCTACTCCATCTCTTGATCCTCCATTTCCTCCTATCCAAACCATCCCACCACCATCACTCTATCCCTTGGTTTTCTTACATTAATCCATGGTAGTTTACTTGCAACAAAAGAACATTTCATATACACCACCCATTCTCCTCCATTTGATAAAGGACCCAAACCTTGTTATCCAGAGAATAAGTATCCTACTTTAGATAAGATGCTAAAAAAAATTAACTATCAAGGAAAAGGCTTGGGCCTACATGAGCAAGGTACTTTGCAGCCCATACATGTTAAAGCACATCCAAGATCTCATGGTCTCAGTTACATATCTCACGACACTTCATCCAAAAATGTTGGTATTATTGGAATTGTGTTGTCATTGATGTCAACCGGTATGAGACAATCACTGGTAGATGAGATGTATGTGCAACACTGATATGAAGGAGTATAGTATGTGATAGCATGGATATCACCTTGTGTTGCTGAACACCAGTAAAGGTAAAGAAGATGATCACATAAGTCATCAGTACACAAGTTAGCGCCTGACTTGTGTGATGAGATGGAGAAGTGTCTTGAGCGGTTGCTTGTGATGAAGAGGTAGAATGTTATCGGAATCACTTCAACTCTGAAAAGAGAAAAATGAACCGGTACACTGTAAGATTACATAACAACAAGACTCCCACTGGATGAAGAAGCAGTTATGACTGTGAATGTGCTCACATCAGATCACATGTGCCTGTCTGAGGAGATGTTGCACAAACAGGAAAGTCACATGAAAAAGCATTGCAGGATGTAGAAGACAAGGTATTACTCCATCAAGTAAGTGGAGCTTATCTCCTATTATGCTTTGAGTGCATCTTAGTTTGGAGAGATAAGAATGGAGAGGTATGTGGAGATGCCAGTATAGAGGGAGTATGAAGTGTTTGTCATCTTGACAAACTGGTTGAGATATGGTCAAAGCTAATCAGGGAAAAGGCAAGGGTGAGTAGATGCAAACAGAGGAATCTGACTCGACTAAAAGAAGATGGAGCCTTAAAAAAGAATGATGACATGATGTCATCAAGAGTGGTAACCGGTATGTAATTATATTGGTTATATAAGCAAGGTGTAGTTGTAGAAGACCTCCCCATTGTGGAAATAAGCATACTTAGGACTTACCAGTTTGGAGACTGGTTTGAGAGTTCCATCGACAGTTTAAGATGAGAGTAGATATGACAAGGTAACCGGTAGAATGGTTGAGACCGGAAGGGTTAGCAAATCGACCGAAGCAAGGAACTGGTAGGGTGGTTGGTCGGTGATCTTACTTGGACCGACTTGAAGTGCCAAGCTGACAGATAGTTGACATGGAGTCAACATGGAAAACCCACCATTGGATAAAGATAGAATGTACAATGATAGGGTTGTTGCAGGGTTGGTCAAATTTAACGAAAAGTCACTCAAATCATGGGACATGTTGTAGAGGGATTTAGGGGTTTGAGGCTCGAGGTCTGGAAGACAACTACAAGCCAGCTAAGAGATATTGAGAAGATCGAGGCGATGAAGGAAACAACCTGACAGATCTTTCGTAACTAACCAAAGGATTTGTTGTGAAGGTAAAAAGCAAATCGCTAGGAATGAAGGGCATGCCCGAGGAGATGTGACTATGGCGGAGATGTGCATTAAGATGTCAGAAAGATCACAACATGCAAGATCTGATTGGATTTGGTTTGCCTCGAGGATGGTGAAGAAACCCTAATCGCCTGGATTTTGAATTGGCATTTGGCAAGAAATCTGGGCTATAAGTAAAAAGGCCTAAGAGATTGTTTGTTGCTGCTGAAGAGGTGAATATTGTGTTGTTGTGAAGTGGAATAATTTTGAAAGTAAGAACAAGATCAGTCAAGTGCTTAATGAGCATCTAAGAAGAGAGTGAGAGTGAACTTGGTTGAAGCCTTCAACTGGTTGGAGAGAAGAACCGGTATTTCTTATACCAATAGAGTGTGATACCGGTGATGTGCTGAAGGTGAGTTGTAGATCCATCAGAGAAGAAACAGGTGCAGAGAAGGAAGAAGAGTGAGTCAATAAAGGAGAGAAGGTACTTCACCGACAAAGTAAGATATTTGATAAGGTTGAAAGATTCACTTGTAACATGATGACAACTTATGTATTTGAAGTTTGCATTGTGAACACTGAGTTGTAGCTCGGTGTAGGGGTTGATGCTCCTTTGGGTTGTAGCCCATAAAATTGATAGGGGTTGTAGCTCCTTAGGTTGGTGCCCTAAATTTAAGGGTTGGTGCTCCTTGGGTTGGTGCCCTAAATTTTGTAACTGTGCTTTACTGTGAGGTTGGATTGGAGCAGTAGTCTCCAACAACATTGCTCACCGAGGTTTTTCCCATCTTTGGTTTTCCTCGTATATGTTGGTGTTATGTGATGTCTCTTTATGTGTGTGTGTGTATTTGAGTTAGTCTCATTACTAACCAGTAAGTCTACTTTGTGTTTGATTCACAAACCAGTGTCACCCACAAAGGAAAGCCAAAAGGAAAAGTTTTGAGAACCAACGATTCACCCCCTCCCCCTCTTAGTGGTGCATTGTGTCTAACACGTACAACTAATGCAAAATCCAAGTATGCTTCCAAACACACACACCATTTCATTTCCCCATCGTTCCTCTAAACCATTTATCGCCATCCCCCCTCCTCCATCATAGAAAGCCAAAACAAGGACCCATCTTCTTCATTCATCCTATAAATCCATTTTGGGTCCCTATATCCCAAAATCTACCTTCATATATCCCCCACATGCTAAATCCATTTTGGACCCTTATATCCCAAAATCCCATTCTCCATCTTATCCCACTCATCCCACATGCACATATCCCGTATTTCCATCACCCATCATAAACATCCTACTCCCTTCATTCCTAATAAGGATCAACAAAGGAACATATCCCCACATTCCATACAACATCCTACATCCATTACTTCATCCATATTCCCTCCATCTCCTACACCTTCACACACTCCCTCCAATGCTACTAGCAGTAATTTGGATGCCAAGACAAAAATACATAAAGCCACACATCCACAACAATCTGAAGATGACCATGTTCGCTCAAAAAGACATGCTCCCACAAAGTAAAATCTGATACGAAAATGCAATGGATCCCAATGGTTGTAAAGGCCCACTAAAGAAAAAGCAAAAACAATGTGGATCCCAAAGAAAAAAGAAGCAGTGCATTGAAAACAAAAACCTGTAGTGGCATCCAAAATTGCTAGTCTACTAGCTAAGCATTCCACCCCTCCATCTCCTAAGTCTATTTTGGGTCCCTATGTCCCAAAGCTCCTTATCATACTTCCTCCATCATATCCATGTGCTACATCCATCTCCCCTCCACTCATCCCACATCCCCCACAACATGTGCCAATGTTGGTCTTGACAACATCCCCCCATCACACTCACTTTCCCTCATTCCATCCAAAAACTTGCCACTACCATATCCCTTACATCACATAAATTCCCCATCAAATCCATCAAATCCAAGCCTTTCCATAATCTACTCATTCCTAATAAAGTTTTACCAAAACCCGGTGATCACTTCAAATGGGTTCATATTACCTTGATATAAAACTCAATGATTGAGTCCTCCTTCCATCTCCCCTATCACTTATCCTCCAAATTCATTTATCCTCATCCACTTTCATCAATAAATTTCCTCCTGAAAATTCAAAAAAAAGTGAAGAGAAAAATCTATCCAATGGTTTAAACTTGGCAAATAGACGCATTGGACAAGTACCGTGATGAAAACCTAGCAAATAGGACTTGTGCGTAATTCCCCTCATCCTTTTTCTCTTTGTACTTGGGGGAAAGTTCTTCTATCCATCCATCCATCCATCCATCACCTCCTCCATCTCATCTACCTACCATCCCCATCATATCCAATCCATTGCACTTCCTCCATCCTCCTTTGGATCTTGATAGAACAAAAAGCTACTATGTATACATGCTTTGGACACCTCTCAGCCTCCATTCCTTATCACTCTTTTCCTCCATTTGTGATGCAGGAGCACCGGTCTAGTTCTTACTGGTTGAGCAGTTTTTTTAGTGGAATTGCTTGAGAGCTTGGCATTTCATCATATTTGAGTGTTTAGCATTGTGGTTTTGGGTTTATTCCCTTGTGTTCATGGTCATTATCATGTTTGAGTTTTATAGCTTTTGGCTTTGTTACCGGTAGTAAGTAAATTTTGGTATTGTCCTGGTTGGTGTGATCTTACCAGTTAGCTTGCAGTGTGTTGAGCGAAGATGATTTCAGGTTGTAGTTGATCTCCATGACTTACAGATCATTGGAGATGTTGTTTCGGGCCTCAGTCGGTATTCCTAGAGGTTTGTGCATCATTTGGAGATTGTTCTTACTGATTGAGCTGACATGTTACCATTACACATTTCCTGAACCAGTTGGTCTTTTGGCCGACTTGATTATGTTGTAATTATTTATGGGCGGTATATATATGAAGGTTTGTGAATCATTTGAGGGACAACCAAGGAAGTCACATCAGAGGAGTTTGATCACAGAGGACACATCATAGAAGTTAGATAACCAAAGTTAGAATATTGAAGACAAAGCCTTGAGACTGAGCGAAGATGTAGATCCGATAGGATTCTGATCCGGTAGGACTGAGGCCGAAAGGCTGAGGTCCGGGTTAGGATAGAACTGGTAGACTGTTACCGGAAGCTAATTTGATCCAAGGATGATCTGCGGATCTTGTAATTGCATTGTAGAATTATTTGTATCCTGGACTGCGATCCAACATGTGGCATGCATAATTTTCCTGATTGTAATAAGATTTATTCACATTGTTTACTAGTTATGTGTTCTGTGTTGTTACCAGTTGTTCAATTTGTTGTTTCTAGTATCTTGTTATCGGTTACCGGTATGCTTTGCATGGTTTATGTGTTAAGCTACAAGGTTGGGCTGTCCTTCATTGGATCTTCCTACCTTGACTATGTCAAATGGTATCAGAGTTGGTTCGTGAACCTGTTGTTGGACAGAGTTGTTTGTGCACCAGTTGTTTGGAAATGAAGTTGAGGCAACTTGTGGACTTGTTTAGATCACCAAATGTGAGGCAGAGCAAGGTTTGCAGGTAGACCGTCGATCCTAGAACTTGACCTTGAGGCAGTTAGTGGGTGGAGACTTGAACAGATCGCCGATTGAGGCAGACTGCAGTTTATACCGGTAGATCGTTGTGGAGAGGCAACCGAAAGCTGTGGTTAGATCATCGAATCCCCTGAGGTAGTTACAAGTACCTACTCACTGATCACCAAACTAGACCAAGTGAGGTTTGCAGGTAGACCGTCGATCCTAGAACTTGACCTTGAGGCAGTTAGTGGGTGGAGACTTGAACAGATCGCCGATTGAGGCAGACTGCAGTTTATACCGGTAGATCATTGTGGAGAGGCAACCGAAAGCTGTGGTTAGATCACCGAATCCCCTGAGGTAGTTACAAGTACCTACTCACCGATCACCAAACTAGACCAAGTGATGGGACTCTTTTTAATTAACCCCGAGAGTCTGATGCAGGAGCACCGGTCTAGTTCTTACCGATTGAGCAATTTTCAGTGGAATTGCTTGAGAGCTTGGCATTTCGTCATATTTGAGTGTTTAGCATTATGGTTTTGGGTTTATTCCATTGTGTTCATGGTCGTTATCATGTTTGAGTTTCATAGATTTTGGCTTTGTTACCGGTAGTAAGCAAATTTTGGTATTGTCCCAGTTGGTGTGTTCTTACTAGTTAGCTTATAGTGTGTTGAGCGAAGATGATTTCGGGTTGCAGTTGATCTCTGTGACTTACAAATCGTTGGAGATGTTGTTTTGGGCCTTGGTCGGTATTCCCAAAGGTCTGTACATCATTTGGAGATTGTTCTTACTAATTGAGCCGACATGTTATCGTTACACATTTCCTGAACCGGTTGGCCTTTTGGCTGACTTGATTAAGTTGTAATTATTTGTGGGTAGTATATATATGAAGGTTTGTGAATCATTTGAGGGACAACCAAGGAAGTCACATCAGAGGAGTCTGATCATAGAGGATACATCATAGAAGTTAGATCAGTGAAGTTAGAAGATTGAAGACAGAGCTTTGAGACTAAGCAAAGATGTAGATCCAGTAGGATTTTGATCCGGTAGGACTGAGGCCAGGAGACTGAGGTCCTGGTTAGGGTAGAATTAGTAGACTATTACCAGAAGCCAATTTGATCTGAGGATGATCTGCAGATCTTGTAATTGCATTGTAGCATTGTTTGTATCTTAGACTACGATCTAGCATGTGGCATGCATAATATTCTAGATTGTAATAAGATTTATTCACATTGTTTACCGGTTATGTGTTATGTGTTGTTATTGGTTGTTCTATCTGTTGTTTCTAGCATCTTGTTATTGGTTACCAGTATGCATTGCATGGTTTATGTGTTAAGATGAAAGGTTAGGTTGTCCTTCATTGGATCTCCCTACCTTGATTGCATCAATTAGCCTTCCTATCCACCCATCCTTCCTCCCTTCCATGTAATCCTTCTACATACCTTCATAGTCCCTATCCACCCTTCACCCTATCTTCCATCCACTTCCCTCAAAATTTCTATCCTCCTATCAGTCATCTTATCATATCCATCCATCTACCAATCCTTATCTCCCAGTTCCTCCATCTCTTCATCCATAACCCAATCCACCAATTCTTGTCTTCTCATTCCTCCATCCCTTCATCCATAACCGGTTCCTCTCCCAATCCTTATAGCCCAAGTCCTCCATCCCTTCGTCCCTCATCCTTTCATCTCCGGGTCACATCCACAATGCTTCCATCTGCAAATCCTTTTCATCCTATCCTCCATTCTTTCATCCCTCTTCTCATATCCTCCATCACCTCTTGCATCCCTTGTCATTAGTATCTAGCTCTAGGCTACCCTTGTGCAATCCGATACGTTTCATCCAATCAATCCATTTTCTCCTTGCAATCCACCATCACATGCAAATCTTATCCATTTTCCTCAGCTATCTAAGGTCAAACACTAATAAACTCATCCAATCTTATCCTTGGTCTTGTTCCCAACCTTGCTGCAAGCCTTGATCGCAATCCAATCATCATCATCGAGATGCATCCTTCCCAATCCTTGTATTGTTTTGGGATATATTGTTCCCACATCAACAACACCCCATCAATCATCCCTAGGTCTTCCTCCATCATCCATGGATCTTGTAAATCTTGTAAATAGGTGTCATTGTACATGTGCATGCCAATCCTGTCCTTCGAGATCATATCTTATCAGTTGGTTCTTCAGAAATCATCCTTTAGCATCTTTATCATCCCGATCCTATCAAGTCCCTTTGTTGATCATCATCAATCTTTTATCCTAGTGTTGTTTCAAGAAATATCGTGCTCACATCAACAACACCCATCATCAATTTGCACAAGATGTATCCTTCCTCAAGTTAGACATCATCAAATCCTCATCCAATCGGTTATCCTTTTGGAAAAACAAATTTGAGGCCCTCGTGTTGGTTTTTATTCTTTTTTATTTTTGTTTATCTTTTTGAGCTCCTTTGTCCCATTTCCTCTCAGTCACCATGATCCTTTATATCATGGTGTACTAGGAAAAGCAAGGCTTGGGATGTGATCTTGTTGCTTTTGGTTTTTGCTTGGCATATCTTTTGGATGTGTTTCTTGTTGTACCCTCATGATGTCTCAGCTATCTCATGTTACACTAGGGCATATCTCCTGCTTGTGGTTAGTCTAGCATTGTTTCCTACAGGGTCTCTATAACTCCATGTGGTGCTGGCTTAGCATGTGTGTTAGTTTATATGCGTCAATCCATACATTGGCTGTGAAATTCCACCCTAGTTCTTCATACCTTGGTGACTCACATACACTGCTAAATCAAAATAAGTGCTCACTAGATGGCATCTAGTTTCATGGGTTCTTGCGCTCCATGATATTCCCATCTCCATTTCCACTGCATTTGCATTTTTTCCCCTTCGCTTCTACTTCTTTCCTTTTTTCATGTCCGCTGGGGCATTGTTTCTTTTAAGATGCCACCCGGGCCTTGTTTCCCGTGCACCCTCTTGAGGGGCCACCCCTTCCCTCATACTTCGTCAGTCATCAATGTAGTTTGGGGCATTTTTTGCTTCACTCCCTCCTCTTCAAGTTGCAGGTGTCTTATTTTCTTCAGATCGATGTTATTTTAGCGCCACCATGAAGAGGGACAAAATGTAGACACCTAAAATTTGATTGATCTAATTAATTAAATTTTGCTATCTCGACCGCTTTTAAATTAAATAGTTATGTATTATTTAATTAATTATAACCCCCTTCCCTCATTGGCTAATTTAATTAAATTAAATATGCCATGACCTTAGCCTGTTAATTGATTAACCTTTTTAATTAATTAAATCCCCTTTTAGCCATTCTTCTATTAAATAAAATAAATTCACTTTATTTTATCTAATTCATTATCTTTTCCTCCATCCTATTAACTAATTTTTAATTAATTAATTTCCCTCCCTCATTTGAATAATTAATTATTTAAATATGTCACATGTCTCCTGACTTCTAACTACTTTCTAACCCAACCCCTAGCATTACCCATGGGTTCTAAACCAACCCTATCCTCCCTAACTAACCTTGTCCTAACCATCTCCCCTCACACATGTGTGCACATTCCCCAATATCTTTTATTTTAAATAAAAGATATTCTCCGTATTTGGGTGGATATTCCCCAAATAAAGGACACATGTCACTCCTCCCCAAGACATGTGTCCCTCCTTTGGGACACTTTTCTTCCCTCTTGAGCCACTTGTCCTCTTGAGGACAAGTGTGGAATCTTATTCCACATGGCATCCTTAATATTGCCACTTGTCCTCCTTGAGGACACGTGTTGCATTTTCCCAATCCCCTCCTCTCCTTCCAACTGCTAATTAATCCCCCCTCTTTTTCAAGCAAGCTCTCCACTTTCATCCACTCATAATGCCATAATGTAGGATTTTATCCACTTCTTACACAATCGCATTATCACTCTGTCGAAATTACCACTCACCATCAAATCCATTTACATAATCATACACAATTTTCATCCATCATCATTGCATCAAATATCATGGAGTAATGTCGAGCATTCGAAGATGTCATCAAGCACACATACAATCAAAGAACTATCAAATCAAAGCGGTATTGTGGTTTGCATTGTTTTTGTCATCTTTATTTCCATCTTGATTTAATCGTTCTAATCTTGAGGTGTATGATGTCTTATATTTTGATTGGTTAAGTAGTTATCTTTTTAATCATTTCATATTTGGACACATTTTTCATCACATAGTTTTCTAACAATTAAATCATCTACACTACATTATTTTAATAATCCTCCACTACTTTTTCAAATGCCTTTATAATAATCCAATAAAAAGGTAGATAATATTGAAAGGTAAATAAACCATTAATATCCCTAGTCATAATTAAATGAACTAGAGATTTAGTTTATGTGTACCTAATAACATAAGCCCCCACCATGACACTAATTGCCCAATTAGGAAATAACCCAAATTAATAAAGTGGTTTAAGTTAATGGGTTGAGCAATTAATCTCAACCATTAGATGAAAATAATGTGAGCCCTTGGATTTAGGGATTTCTATAGCAACCCTAAATCCATCTCAAGGAAACAAAGATAATTATTCCTCATTCTTCTTTCATTTGGCATGCTCAAAGATTTTGTGAGAACAAGAGGAGATTGGGAGGATTAATCTCCTTTGGTAGGAAATTTGAAGGTTTTCCAATTTTATTTTTCTCTATGTTTATTTTTTAATCTTTATCTAATTTTTTTTGTGTAGAATTGTTGCAAATCTAGAACTTAGAGGATTCAATCTAGCTTTTAGAGGAACATTCTAATGGAGAAAAATGAAGGAAAAACTAGCCATTTGGTCATGAAAGATAATATGATTTGTTTATTTCTTCAAACCATATTTCCTATTTATTTTATTTATCATATTTTAAATTTAAATCTATTATTTTTATTAGAAAAATGCAATAAACTCACACAAAAGGGCATAATAGTGTGATGGTCGTGTTGCAAAAAGAGTGTTTTCTTTAAAAATAAATTATTTGTTTTAAAAAATACAAAAGAAGGTGCAGTAGGAGCCATCCCCTTCCCACCCCTTTCGTGGGACACCCCTTCCATGGGAAGCCACACCATGGTGGGGGTCGCATCGCCCATTGGGGGCACAACCTCCACCATGGAGGTCGCTCCTCTGGGTGCTTCTGTGCAACCAACACTCCATTTTTAAAATAAATTCTTGCTAAATATTTTATTTGATATATATTTAAACAATGTTTTCATTTCTCAATCCATTTGTTGTGCATAGAAATTTTAAAGGTATAATATATGTATTCTTCACAATTTTTAGTTGCAATTTATGTGCTAAAATGTATAAATGTGTTTATACTAGAAAATACATATGGATATGTGTGTGTAAAAGAAAAAATATTATAACAAATATTTCAACTGATTAGGTAAGATATTTAATTGCTAAAAAAATAAATATACATGTGTGTGCGCGCGTGCACATATGTGCGTACACACACGTGTGTGTGATACATATATATCTTTAGCTATCTAAAATAGATGCATGGTCCAATAAAAATTCATGAAATTAACTAATGTACATATACAACATCAAACAATTTACCATAAGCTAAAATTACTGCAAAGACAATATTTTTTCTTTTTCTTTCTTCCTTTGTTTTAAAAAGAAACTTAATTATAGTAATAAATCCTTCAACAATATTAAGTACTTGTGCACATCTTCAAATAATGACTTAATAAAATTTCAATAAATGTACAATAGAATGATTTTCAAGACTTTACAATAGCAAAAAATTTCAATTATCCTTTAGAACTTTTAAAGCGTATTACAATACAGTTACTTGAATTTAGAAACAACTCAAACTAGAACCTCCCTCAAAAAGGCCATAAAAGAACATATACAAGAATCAAAAACTCTTTTTCTTATAACGAATGGGAGATCACTTGCCAATTGTAGGGCTATACACAACCCACCCTCGACTTAGGATTATATGATAACCCAAGGTTAACTACAACAAGACACATACAAAATGACAACGACATGAACATTACAACAACACATTACATGCATGACAAAAATAAAAACAACAATTACAACACATTATTATTAAACATATATAATTAACAATAATCTCATCATAAAGGCTTGAAACAATACACAACAATTACTCAATAAGCACAAATAGTGTTAGAGTTATCATGTATTAGCTAATAATTATTTATTTAATTATTAGTCTGTTATCCTATACACTTAAGCTAAACTAAGGCATTTAATAATATTGTAGGTATTTAATAATTATTCTAATTATTAAATACACATTATCCCTTTAGGGTTTCTTTAGGGTTGCATAATCTCCTTTTATAAAGATTATATTGTATTTCTTTATTCATTCCCTCTCTGAATGATAATATTTTTCTTTAGAGCCATTATTGCTTTTTTGCCTCCATTCTTCTCTTGTGACAAACATTTTCCTTGCAAGTGTTCTTGGGATCTCTAAAGTTGTATTTCTCAACTTCTTCATGGTATTAGAGCCTTCATCTATTGCTACTTGTTCCTAATTTTTCAGAAGAATTTTTGGAGGCTAGGGTTTCAAGATTTTTAGAGTTAATTTGGGGTGCTTCTTTGTTTATGGGCATTTTGGTCTCAAAAAGACCTCATCGTTGATCTCATAAACACCCCAAAACCCCCATTTTCATATAAAATTTGTCCAATTTGGACAACTTTGGCTCTGGAAATATTTTTTGGTTTTTTTTTACCCTTTTGGGTTCGCATTTCGAGAAAAAAATAAAATTAATAAAAAATTAATTTTGGACACTTTAACGGCATGCCCAGGCCGCTGCCATCTCCAAAACAACTTGCTGTCGTCGACGGTTTACTAACCACTGCAACCAGCCTTCGACGGTCTACTCCTCACTGCCGGCAGCGGTAACCGTCGACGGTTTGTTCACTGCCACCGCCATCGCCCGCCATCGCCGCCTAGCCCACCTGCCACCTCCACCCAGTCACGACTCCTGGCTCCTCTTGAAACCCTTTTTTGATAGTGGGGTCATTTTTTTGCCATAACTTGGGCAAACTGAGTCATTTTTTGGCAAATGAATAGGTGCTGGAATGCTCTCTTTTCAGATTTGGAGGTGAGGTTTGCAATTTTTTTCATTTTTTATCATAAAATTCAGAGCTCTTTTCTGCACTCTGGGAGCCATAACTTAGGCAAACAGACTCCTTTTTCGACAAACAAATAGGCGTCAGAAAGGTCTTCGCGAGCCCTATTCAGATTTGGGGTTATTTGTTCCAGAATTTTTACTAGATACACAAGATATTGTCAGAAGCTTTTTTTGCTCTTGCCTTTCTTTTTTGCTCTTAGATTGTACCGGGGTTTGGTTTTTCATCTTGTGGGGGGTGTTATTTTATACTTTTTGTACTACACTTCAAAAAATTAGAACACCTAAAACTAAAAAAAACCCCTTTTGCATCCTTTTTCTAGTCTAAAAGATCACCTAATTAAAAAAAAACACGAGAGTAGGTATAGGTATAGGTACAAGTACACATGGCAGATTCTTCAGTTAAGCTTCTTACATCACAAAATTATCACCTCTGGAAAGCTCATATGTCGAGGCTTCTCATATCAAGAGGGTTGTGGCCCTGTTTGGATGAGGTTCAGCCTCAGTTGCAACGTCCTTTTGAGATTCTTCAGCACAAGAATAAGATGGATGAGGCTATGGGTGTCATATCTTTACATGTTTCAGATAGCTTGCTTTTTCACCTTGATGGTTTACTTACTCCTTGGGATATGTGGTCTAAGTTTGCCGATCTTTTTGGTACCATCAATGAGTTCAAAGCATTACAAATTGAGGTGGAACTCTCTTCTTTGTTACCTGAGTCTTTTCCTCACATTGAGGACTTTCTAAACAAGTTTAAAACCACTAGATCTATCCTACACAGTTGTGGTAAAAATAAGACAAACACAGAGTGTATCTACTTGATTCTCTCTAAGCTTCGAGATCCCTATCAGATATTTGCTTCTACATTTTATTCTACTATGGATGCCTTGGGTGCCATGGCTACATTTGATGTGTTTTGTGATCACTTGACTTGTGAGTAGGCTCATCTATCTCAGTTGGACTCCCTCACAGGATCAAAGAATAAAGCATTGGTTGCACAAACATCTAAAGAGAACAAGAAGCAGAAACCAAAGCCTAAGAAGGATTCAACCAGTAGTGAGAGTCCCTCCAAGCCATCACCTAAGTCTGATTCTAAACTAAAGTCCTATCCCAAATAGGAGAAATCTTCTAAGTCTGGTGAGTCTTCCTTTAAGGCTAAGAATAAATAAGAAGAACTTTGCAGTTTCTATGGCAAAGAAGGACATCCAGTTTCTTGGTGTTGGAAACGATTAGAGGCTTTGGAGGAAGCCATGCAACAATATCATATTTCTTCTCCTCAACCTCTTTCTTCCTCTTCTATAGGGAAAGGAGGTTCTCTTTCTACATGAGCTATTACTTATGCATCCACTTGGATTATTGATTCATGGGCTTCTCACCACATGACACACTCTCGACAGCTTGTTGCCTCACTTTCTCATAGTGATACTTTATAGATTGCAGTTGGTGACTCAACACAACTTTCAGTTTCAGGTTCACGTACTATTCCATTGATGGGTGGTTGTATTCAGGATGTTCTTCTGGTTCCTAACATTTTGACAAACCTCCTCTCTATTTATCAGATTTGTCATTCTGGCACTGGTAAAATAGTTGAGTTCTCACCACATGATGTGGTTATTAGAGAGCTCCATAATCCTGATTTGGTTGTGGCTGCCAACAGTGTTGATCCTGATTCTCGGTTATATTGGTTTGATGACTTTGAGAGTCTAGATGGTTCAGGTTTTTCTCTTGTAGCACATGCAGACTTTGGCATGAGCATTTTGGCCATGTCAATTACAGATACTTACAACAGATGAACACACAGATATTTGTGATTGGACTCCCTCAGATATCCTGTATTGTTGGTGTATGTCGAGGTTGTGCACTTGGAAAATATCATAGGGATCCTTTTCCTATAGGTAGAGACACATAATAAGGCACCCTTGGATTTGGTACACAATGATCTTATGTCATTTTTGACTCCATCTTTTTTAAGGGCCAAGTATGTGCTCACATTCATTGTTGACTTCTCCAAACATACATGGGTGTACTTTCTTAAGTACAAGTTTGATGTCTTTCATTCATTTTGAGTCTTTACAACATTTGTAGAGAAGCAGTCTAGTCTTTCTATCAAAGGATACACACATATAATGGGAGAGAGTATGTGAATCAGGCTTTTACAGATTTCTGCACAAAGCATGGTTTACAGCATCAGTTATTAGTTCCTCACACCCCTTAGCAGAATGGTGTTACTGAGATAAAGAACTAAACACTACAGAAGATGGCCAATTGTATGCTTCAGTCACATTCTATGCAACTTTCTTTTTGGGCTGAGGCAGTTAATTGTGCCACTTATATTCAGAATCGGATGCCTCATAAGGCATTGTGCCAGATGACTCCTGAGGAGGCTTGGTCCCATGTCAAGCTTGATGTTTCATCATTCTGAGTTTTTGGTAGTGAGGCGGGCATTTATTCCAGATGCTCAAAGGAAAGCCATGGAGAGGAAGAGTCGACCACTCATATTTTTTGGCTATTGTGAGGATGTTTAGGTATATAGGTTGTTTGATCCTGATTCCTGAGAGGTCCTATTTAGGTGAGATGTCCAGTTTGATGAGTGCCTTCTCAGATGGATTCTCCATCACCAACTTCTCCCTCACTACCTCCTCCTCCCTCTTCATTTTTTGAGGATTCCTTATTCCTTGAGGATGATGCAGATGATAGTCCACCATCTCCACCACCACCACCATCCGTAGCTTAGCTTTTGCCCAACTGGGCCCAGTTTACAGTTGATGTCGCTTGTTCTATGGTAGGTGATCCTTCAGATTCTCATTGTATTCATGCACAAACATCTGGTTCTAGTCTTCTAAATCATGTCATTTCGAATGATCCTCATAAATTTTCAAAGGCGACCGGTCACCCAGAGTGGGATAAGGCCGTAGATGAGGAGTATTCTTCTTTGATGAAGAATCATACTTGGGATCTTTGTACTCTTCTGAAAGGAAAAAAAGTTGGTTCGGTGCAAGTGGGTTTACCATACCAAGAATGCTATAGATGGTTCTATTATTGTTGTGAAGGGGTTTTCTCAAGTGGAGGGTATTGATTACTCTGAGACCTTTGCTCCTATCACCAAGATGAATTCTATTTGCTTTGTACTTTTTCTTGTAGCTTCACGGGGATGGACAATTTTTTAGATGGATGTGAAGAGTGCCTTCTTGCATGGAGACCTTCATGAGGAGATCTATATGGAGCAGCCTTAGGGATTTGTGTAGGATTCTTCTTTGGTTTGCAGACTTCGACGTTCATTATACAGTCTCAAACAGGTCCGTCGGGCTGGTATGAGAAGATGGACTCTTTCTTTCTCTCCACACTCTTTACAGGTTGTCATTATGATCCCACAGTTTATATTCAATGTCAGGGGGATGATATAGTTATCCTTGTGCTATATGTTGATGATCTCATCATTGCAGGTAGCTCATCCTCCTTGATTCAGGATATTCAAAAAGCTTTGATGGAGCAGTTTGAGATGACAGATCTTGGACTTCTGCACTATTTTTTGGGCCTATAGGTTATTCAGTCTTCCGGTGGGATTTCCATACTTCAACATAAGTATTCTCTCGATATGCTTCACATATTTGACATGCTTTCTTGCAAGCCAGTACCCACACCATTTTAGTTATGTGTTGTTTTGTCTACCACTTGTTCTGCACCTTCTGTGGATCCTACGTTATACCGACAGTTGGTTGGTAGTTTGTTGTACGTGACACATAAACGCCCAGATCTTTCCTTTGTGGTTGGTCTCATCTCTAGGTTCTCCCATGATCCCCATGAGAGCCATTGACAAGTTGCCAAATGTATTTTGAGGTACATTCGGGGCACTACACAGTTTGGTATTCACTATACTTCAGAATCCCCTCACATTGTTGGCCTCACTGACTCAGATTGGGTTGGTGATGCTCATGATTGAAGTCTACTTTTGGCTTTGTTTTTTGCCTTGGTTATGACCCTATTACATGATCTTGCAAGAAGCAGTCTGCTATTGCATTATCATATACAAATGCTGAGTATCAAGCAACGGTGTTAGCTAGTCAGGAGGTTTTATGGCTTCAACAATTGATGACTGAGTTTGGGTTTCGTCCTGATAGTCCCACTATTCTTTTGTGTGACAATCAGAGTACCATTCACATTTACTGCAACCCTGTGGAGTACCAGAGGACTAAACACATTAAGCTTCACATGCACTTCATCAGACAGTTGATTTAGGATGGCTTTCTCATCTTGGAGTACTTTCCTATAGAGGAGCAAGTTGCAGACATCTTCACTAAACCTTTCGCATCTTTGCGCTTGCTTCAATTGCGCTCTATGGTTGGGGTGAAGGAATTTGTCCTTGGGGGTCTCATTGAGGCCTTCCTTTCTTCATGTCTTTTTAGCATGCTTTTTTCATCTCTTCTTGGAGTAGTTTTTTCCCACGTGATTTTCTCTATTTCTCTTGTTTATAGAGATTTGGTTGTGATTAGGTACCTCATCAAGCTTTGTTGTCGGGACCCAAATTTGCCTTCTTCATGTAGTTGCATTTTCTTCATGCATTTAGTTTTTAGCTACTCCCTAAGTTCATCTCAAGGGGGGGTGTTAGAGTTATCATGTATTAGCTAATAATTATTTATTTAATTATTAGTCTATTATCCTCTACACTTAAGCTAAAATTAGGAATTTAATAATATTGTAGGTATTTAACATGATCCCTTTAGGGTTGCATAATCTCGTCTTATAAGGATTGTATTGTATTTCTTTATTCATTCCCTCTCTGAATGATAATCGTTTTCTTCAGAGCAATTATTTCTTTTTTGCCTCCATTCTTCTCTTGTGACAGGTATTTTGCTTGCAGGTGTTCTTGGGATCTCTGAAGTTGTATTTCTCAACTTCTTCACATAGTTATCGTAAAATAATTCTTGAGAGGAGGATTAGAGGCTCAACCTTGGAGGGTTCCTAAGAGCAAATAATTCTCCACATATCCATTCCATCCACATGAATACAACTAGCTAGATCTCCAAAGCATTCTCCTTATCTCTCCCACCCAATCTAGCACAAAGAGAGGGGGATGCTCATATTCCAAAAGAACATAGAGAAGGGTACTCATACCTTTACCAATCCAATGGAGCCTCTGTACTCAAACCCCATGCATGGAGATCCCTAATTTTAAGAAGAAATGAAATCTCTCCTCACAAAACAACACCCATATAAATACTCCTACATCAATTGACATTTACTACACACAAGGATTTATAAATGTCAACATATAAGAAACATATTTAAACTATACAACATATATTTATAAGTATTACAATAAAACAATCAATCATTCATTCATTACAACAACAACACTTTCATAATCCAAAAGAAGACTATCAAGTACTCCTACCTAAAAAATTCTTCTAAAACCAAGTGAAGACCGCAAGCTCTCCTCTCCAAATTTGTTCTTACCTCCCCTTTCCAAATTTTCTCCAAATCCAAAAATAATGGAGCAAAAGTCACCTCTTACTCAAAATGATCGAATAAATACAAAACCTGAAGATTCTCATATTTAAATCTAGATATGAAAATGTAAGCTCCACCTTCAATCATATTAAAATATAAAATCTCTAGTCTTGAGACACTCATTTGATTAAGGGACCTCCAAGTGTCTATATTTGGATATTCCCATGGTAAGGATTTCCTTGCATGTCTACTCATCTTTAGATGAGTCATAAGAAATCTTATATCATCTAACAACTTCCTAACCTACTTGGGAAAAAGGAAGAGATGGTGCCACATCTCCTTTCCCATCTAATTACTTAAATTTTTGTCATTCTTTACTTAATGGACAATTTTAGAGTCAAATTATAAATTAAAAAGGTTTTCTATATGCCAAAATACCCCTCACCCCAAATCCTAACACCTAGGGACTTTATTTTAAAGCAAAGACTTAATTTTTACCTTTTGAAACTATAAAAAATCTATCAAAAATAAAAAATCAACAAAATATAACATTTTCCACAACCAACAAACATATAGTCAACATGAGTCATATTTCTTGCATCACAATACATATATTTCACAACAATTGATCCTAACTCCTTCATATGAGTTAGGTTTGACTTATTCAAGAAAAAAACATACTCAAAGTTGTCATACACCCTAAAATTGCCCATTGGCACAATACTTAGCACATTTGTCATTAAAAAGTATATATATATAAACTTAATTCTATTCTATCAGAGGCAATGCTGATAACACATAAAGTAGTCTACTTTTTTTTTTTTTAAAGAATAATAATAATCACAATTTTCATTTCAATTTATCTTTATCTAAAATCCCTTAGTAAAGAATCATTTCATATTTAAACAATTCTTAACTCATAATTCATTTCATAAAATTTTCCCATAAAGTCATCTCATAATCATTAACCATCATTCATCTGCTATATTGTATCAAAAAGTAATATAATATAAATCAACTTCACATATGAATTAGTATATGAAATATCCAGGTTATGCTAAATATATCTCAAATTTTACATAATAGATCATAAGGTCACACACAAATGTCTATATTAAAGAAACATAAACCCCCTAACAAGATCATGAAACATCAATAACACATGAAATGATAATTGAAGGAGCCTCACATAATCAAAAGTGGGGATCTTACACAGGGGCTTTACTTAGTGAACCTAGGTTATATCACGTGTGTTCGTGGCATACTAAAGAATCCCCCTATTTTCAAAAAGAATCCCCTTAACTCCTTTCTTGTGAACCCCTCCCAATACATAGCCCGAATTAAAAACCTCCCTTATTTTCACCAAATATTGTATGTATAAATTTTTTCTTTAACATTTTCCATACCCCTTTATATTTCTATCTTATGTTATGATAAAGAGTTGGTTGGGTTTTAAGCATAATCCTAGATTTGGTAGAAGATACTAATATTAATTGATGGGTTGCATAAAATGTTTTGGGTTAAAATTTTCAAATAACCTTAGGCAAGCATTTGTTTTAATTTTCAGTTGATTAGCTCAACCGGTAAGATCTCCTCTTAAGTTGTCTCTAAGGGTTTTATCTTATTGCGTTAACCGGCCCCATACTTAGGCTTTTGTTATGCATGTGTTTATTTGCCTAAGTCATGTGTTAGTGCTTGTAAGTCCCCTCATATGTCCTAGTAACTTCGTATTTAAAGCACATGCTTTAAGTCACTCTTAAGTGATGGTCCTACCTAGGAGTCATTGGGTTGAGATTGAAGTCTATATCACATTCAATCGATCCACGGAGTTGATGTGGAAGTCCATGATATAGTCTATCTAGCACCCAAACTATACCATTGGTTGTGCTTAATAATTAATTAAAAAATAAAAAACTTGTTGTATTTGAAATTTTAATTAATTAAAAATCACGATCAATGGTACAGTCTAGGTGTTGCATAGGCAATTTGTAACAGAAGCATCTTTTTAGTGATACCCTTCTTGAAGCTTCAATGACCTGACGGTGTCCACATGTCCATGGTGTCCACATATCAATGAAATGTTGTGTCCCAAAAATATTAAAAATTCATCTTGCCTACTCATCGATGCACTTGTGGATTCACACATCAGAATGAATGTCCACTGACATAATCTTTTTTCTTAACCTTTTTTGGCCTTTTTCTTTTCCTTTGTTGACCAGCGCAGGACGGTCATTTCACTTAAGTTTACTGGCTGGAGGGTCCCTTCTTCATGGCAGGACCGACCCCTTTCACCCACTACTGACTGGCGGTAGTTCTTTTTTATCACTATGTCACATTGGTCAGGAACTTCCACTTTTGTTCCTTGTTGCGACTGTCCTACTTTTGCGTGACATGACGATGAGTGATGTTGGTAGGGGTTATAGGTTGTTATCGCTTGGTAGGTGGTTATTTCTCTTTCCCCACATACAAGAACAATTCTACTTTTGTGTGATATGATGATGAGCGATGTGGTCAGTGATATGAAGGAAGGGTTGTTATCGTTGTTTCGTAGTGATCAGGAACTGGGTCCCACCCTTGGCTGTGATGTTGCGATGGTTGTTTGGTTTGTGGGACTAGCTCATTTTCAAGGCGCAATCTCAACCATTCACCTGAGTGTGAAGAGGAGGATAGGGTGGCCTAATTTAAACCTGGAGACTGCATTAAATTCAAATTTGCTGCCCAAGGTGGTTGTCGATTTAATGGGTCGAAAATAGGTTTCTGACCCTATTGGTGGCACACATTGAATCTGATTTCTCTCAACCACTTTTAGGTGGCTAGGGGGCAATCATCATTACTCCACCATGAAATTAGGGTTTGATAAGATGCTTCAAGCCTATAGTTGAAGTCACTCTTCTTACTGACAAGCTATGATATCGATAAGATAGTTAATGTGATATGGCAAAAAGTTGGATTTTGGTGTAACCTTAGTGTTCGATAAGACATTTCAAGAAGGATGTCGGAGACATAGTCTTTATCGATAAGATCATATTGATGACATTGCTGAGTGTTGGTGACAAGGGGATAGATTTTGATGTATGCTTTCTTTTTGGTAAAGCGTTTCTGAGAGATTGCCAAAGTGATATCTCTTGTCGATAACCTTTCAGACTTAGTGGGGACCATGTTTGACTAGTTTTCTTTTGCTGAGTTATATGTCGATGGTTTTAGAGGTTAATCAGTGACCCGATGATACAATAGTGGACATATTGGTGAGATCATGTGCTCAGGAGAGGCTTTGATTCTATCTTGTCGACTCACCTATGCACATGTGGATGGACACTCAAAAAGAGTTACCCATGCAATCCTTATCTCTTTTTGTTACAATCTCGCGGTGACTTCGTGTAGCCGGTTTTCAGTCTCTTAAGTAATCACTTAAGCCTTTCCAATAATTGTTGTGATCTGCCCCTTCTTAATAGCCTCTCGGTTGCACGTGCTTTAAGTCACTCCTGAGTCATGGTCCCACAAGGAGGTCATCAATCCCAATGACTTGACAGTACCAATGTGGATAGATCGGTGAGATCATGTGCTTAGGAGAGGCTCTGATTCTATATTGTCGACTCGCCTATGCACATGTGGATGGACACTCAAAAAGAGAAATCTTTTTGGTGAGATTCTGCATCTCGGTGTCATTTAAACATCATCTTTCTGACTTGCCGATGCATACATGGATGTACACATCAGAATAAATGACCATTGGCTAAGTGATGGAGGAGGTTTCTAAACCATGACAGATATGTGGCATCCACATCATCAGATAGTGCAAAACTCATCAGTGATGGTTTTAAAATGTTTCAACTACCCAACGATGCCAAGTGTTACAAACCGACCATCAATTAAAAAATTTGTGATTTTTAAAAAATTTTTATCGACGATTGTTAATCCAATCAAATCAACAAAAAAGTTTTAAAGTTGCTCAACTGCTCGTTCCAAGGAATGAAAGCACCAATTCGAGAGAATTTTATCAATTTTGAGCAAAAACTCTATTGAAGGCGAAAAGAAATGCAAGCTCAAGATGTGGAAATTGTGTTGTAGAGAAGCTAAAGAAGAATTGTAGACAAGGGAATTTGGATAGTGATTTGTCTTCTTTACCCTTTTCTTGTATTAGTCTATAATTTGCGAAAGTTTAGAGGCTAAAAAACTTAGAAACCATAGCTATACCAAGCAGAAAACTAGAAAATAATCTTTAGGGTTCCTGCATAAAATTAAGAAACTAGAAAACATGTCAACCTCATCCAAAGCCTCTACAATAGAGGGCCTAAACCCAAAAGACAAAATAAGGAGATGAACCTCTATGATGACCTAATTGCTTAATTGCTAGGGTCTTCTCAAAGACCCAGAACTACAAGGCCTACAAATAGATTTCATGACTCATAGAGGAATTGTAAAGAAGCTTATATGTCATTTAGAGGCCATAACATTTTCATATATTTTTATGTCAAATCAAATAGAGAAGTGCCTGAGTGTAATCCCTGGAGGCTACGGTTGGCTCGATTGGTAGTGTTGGAATTAGGGATCACTGAGAGGGGGGGGGGGTGAATCAGTGATCTATCAGTTACTAAATTTTCTAACTTAACCTTGAACCACCAAAAGCATACACATGAAACTTAAATGCAGAAACACAAAGCAATCAACCACAAAATCATAGCACTAGGATTTTTACGTGGAAACCCAAATGGGAAAAACCAAGGTGGGATTTGAACACACAGTATTATTCCACTATGGCCAGTAGCAAAACAATATTACAATATGGGGAATGCACATGCATTCAAGCATGCTGCCTAAAGCTCATAGTTCAAATACAATAAGGGCTTAAAACCCGAAAGGATCACTACCTTACTGATTAATTACAATGATGAATTGCAATAAATAAACTCCAAAATAGCATCTACAATGCCTGGATGAGTTTTGGTTAAGAGCCAAATATACTGATTGTATCACCTCTGTTGTTCTGCTCTATTTTGCCCTGTTCTCTGTCTCATTCAACAACCAAATCAAGAATGTGCATGTGAAATTGCACTACAAAGGATTCTCGATCACCAATCGCTCACATAAAATCACACCGAAAAAGATCTTCCACACCGGACTTATATATCCACAATCATAAAATAAATCATTTATCAAGTCAACCTGCTAATGTAATGTGTAGTCATATGTTGGCTTGACCAGATCACCAAAGGTAAATGTGGATCACCAAAATGGTGATAAAATGATGTCTTTATATCAGCCCGATCATCCCATACATGCTTCATAACACCACAATCACCAGAAAGCTTCCAGACCAAAACTGCTTTGTTCAACTTGAAATATCAGTTAACTAGCTACTAGTTGACATCCTCTTCTGGAAATCAAGATCTGTGATTACTAGATGTGAATCTCATGAAGAGTTTCTATCAATGACAACCCTAAACCAATAATCAACCATCAAAAGCCACCAGGTGAGTGTCAATTGCTAACAATCTCCCCCTTTGGCATTGATGGAAACACTCGTGAAAAATGGCTAAGTGTTGGAAGTTGTACATTGGATCAAAAGAATTTCTAAGGATCCCACTTAGATAAAGAATTTTGAAACCTACCATTACACTCTTCTTCTGTACATTTTTCACCTTTACTCTCCCCCTTTGACAACAATGCCAAAGATATTGTGCTCTCCAAAATTTATATATAAAGATACTTGCCAAAGACTTTACAAGTACTTGAAGGTGTCAACAAAAATGGTCTTCAAAAATCCTAGGTGAGTGTCTCACCCACTCTTCAAGTTATCCAAAACTGCAATGAATGTACTAAATATAGTGGCATGAATCTCTACATCTTTCAGATTAGATGAAACAGGTTGGGCCATTGCCTTATACAATCTACCTTATTGCTTAACATGGTGTCCAACGGGGGGGGCAATCAAGTTCTGAAGTTCCCCAACTCTCCTCAAAATTATGTCCTTGTTTGCATTAAGGCTTGAGCTCTGATCATTGAGATCCATTATCTGCCCTTCAACATTGCTGGTCAGAGCTACATTAGAATCAAAAGACTGAGAAATACCAGCAAGTTTACCCTGGCAAACACTTATTTGCTTGTCTATGTCTACTGTGAACTTGGGAAAAATTAGACAAGACATATAAATTACCACCTTTTGCCAATGCATCTGAAATAATTTGCAGAGCTTTATTTAGTCTCACTCTATCATCTTCAATCATTTTACGGAATGTCTGCATTCTTACCTCCTTAAATCTATCCAGAACTTGCTTAGTAGTAGACTTTTCTAAAGAATCAAAACTGGTATTTACATTATTAATCAATTGTAACAATTTACCAGAGGGGCTAGCATTAGGATCTAACTATACACTCGAAGCCACTTTTTTCAAAACATCAACTGACATCAAAATGAGCTTTTTATCTTCGGAATTTGATTTGACCAGATCCTGACTGGCCTGAGCTTGAATACCTGCTGCAAGCATCAACTTCTTTGCAGGTGACATTTGTCCAAGATTTAGAGGACCATCTAGATTGATAGAAATTTGAAGTGGGGTACTTGTGACAGAAGGAGTGTCAATTTCTAGATCAATAATTCCTTTACCCTTGTCTACCTCAGCATCCTTTACTTCTTCTTTCTCGGGTTCCTTTTAAGCTCCATCCCCTTTATCTGGTGCACTAGTGTTGCCACTTGGTGCAGTATCATCCTTATAAATCTGAGGGTCTGCATAACTATCTACCACCAGAGGATTATCATTGGTTTCAACATGAATGGTTGTGTTGCCTTGATCTTCTGGATGTCCCTCAGTTTGAGTTTCATCCTTCTGATCACCGGAAACACCTCCTTTTACTTCTGGCTGAGAAGAATTAAATGCATCTTTATACAAAGGATCATTCTGTATGATTCTTCTCCAGATATCTTTTGTTTCCTTTCTGACTTCTTCCACCTTCCCAATCATCAACCTGTTCACCCTACTTTTGCTTCTAAATTCTTTCTTGTTAGCTTCTTCAATTAGCCTTTTGGCCTCATCATGGGATACACAGATGCAAATATTTATCAATTATCTCTCCTTCATTTCTTTATCAATCTTACTAGTTGTTAGCCTCCTTGCATCAATAATGTTGTATAGATCCTTAGTGATACTACGCCCTAATTCAATTATAGTTTTTCTAAAATTATTTAAATATAGAACAACAACTTCTTCAACCTTTTTGTGATCTGCCTGGTCTAAATTTTCATAATAAGCTCAGAGATTTTTTAGGTTTCCATCAACAATTATCTCATCAATCAATTGGTCTATTGACAATGGGGGAACAATTATGTGTTTACCTTGTAGATCATCAGACTCAAGATCTTTGTCAAGTTGAGTTTTAACTTGTCTTCCTCTCTTGGGTCTTCTGGTAGGGGCAAGTTCAAATTTTTCTTTCTTGCTTTGCTGGGCTCCACCAGACCGTGGCTTCCTCACCACCCTTACAAATTCAACTTTCTTCTTATCCTTGTCTACTTCTTCCTCTAACTCAACTCATAGGCCACCAAAGACACAACAACATAAGTCCACTTAGGCTTCTCCTTTTGCTTCAAAACTCCCTTACCGGATGGGATCTGTCATTTAGATGGTGCAACTAGAACATGGGTAGACTTGATTTCTTTTGGTTGAGCTTTGGAGGGAATCAGGTCAGCCTTAAAATTACTGGTCTCCTCTTTAGCTTGCATCTGAGCATGCTTTTCTCTAGCTTGTTTCACCTCCTCTTGGGTGAATCCCATTTGCACAATTACTTCCTCAACCCTCTTGGTCACTTTTCTCTTCCTTGCAGGGGCTGAGAATTGTTTGTGCAATCAAGGTACTTCTCCTTAAAAGTGCCAAACCTTCCTTCCTTTTCATCTATCAGCTGACTTAACATGTGTTAAGCATAGACATCTAGGGTAGAATCATCAACTTCATAACCCATAGGAAGAATCCACATAGTCCTAGGCTCAACTTCTTCCATCAAGCATTGGTCCTTATCAACCATGAAGCAAACTATTTTCTCATACTTCTCCACTATTTCTTTTGGAATTCTTTCCCCGCTCTTCATTGTGGCTTGAAAGTTATGAAATAACCCCATAGAGTAGATATCCTCATTGTCACATCACCAATTACCATAATCCCTTCCTGGATTTGCATTGCAACTGGCTTATCATAGGCCCATTGGACCTTTTCTTGAACATCAGGGATCTCATTCATGAAGTACAATGCCAAATAGATGATCAGAGTGCCAAACTTAAAGGTGTGCTTCTTGTCTTGTTTGATTTTCTTCAAATTACTTAGCAACTCATTCAAGAAAACCATACATAAGTCATACCTCTTGTCTTCCTTCAACATTTGATAGGCAGAGTATATTGCTATACCAAAGATAGAGTTTTGTCTGCTTGACTGGTAAACTTTGTACCTGACCATCATTGATGCAAACTTGATGTCATGCTCCAGAATGTCATTTATTATCATTGCTTTGTTGTCAAACTGAGAACTAGTGGCGCCAATCACAATGTTGTTTGATATTTTCCTCATGATAGGAACTTCTCTGGATGCACTCAAATAGGTCATGGCCTGGATTGCTTGTTGAGTAATCTTGTGAGGCTTATCCAACCACATAAATTCATCATGGATTCTGCTGAGTATGACATGGATCCATTCCTTCTCATCAAAATTCAGAAAATATACGAATTGGGAGAAACCCTTGGCCTATATGTATTGATATTCCGGCTTGGGATTTCCCAAGTTGTCTGCTAGATGCTTGTTGTAGAGGTTCAACATGTCAACACTCCCGAGTTCATCAAGATCATAGTGGATATATGCCCTTATGTCTTCATTGTGAATAACATCGTAGAGTACAGAGGAAAACGCTCCTTCGGGATCATCCTCGACTGATTTGAAAGGATGTTTCTTAAAAATAGGTCGAGCTCTATCCTTTATCTCCACAACCAATAGGGTAGCAATACCAAAAAATGACGCCATTTAGAACTTAGGATTTGCAAAAATTGATAGTCTGAAATAGATAAATACCTCAATTCAAAATTGGGCGCTAGAATTCTCTTTAGGATAGCTGAAATCATTTTTTATATCGCCAAATCACTTTTCTCTTCTACTCTGCACTATTCTCTTAATTGTATTGTGATGACTGAAACTTTAAAATGCCCTTTTAACCTTTGAAAACCTAATTATGCATTATAATAAATGTTACAACCGGTTACCTTGATTTTCATGGAGTTGCTTACCAGAGCACCAAATCTTCACTAAAACTTCTGGATAACATTTGCATGTATAATTTAACCCTTCTGCAACCTTCTGAAATCGATTGTAGATCACCAAAGAGGGGGTTCTTAGAATCTGCATGAAAAGTTCCCCATAAGGCATAAAGCCCTAGTTGCCAGATGAAGATCCTGCACCAGATTCGGGTGCAGATCCATTTTCTTCTTTGGATTCATCTTTTCTGACCCATATCTTCTCATGTTTGTCTCTGATCTCCTCTACCTTTTCCTTCCCCTTCTCATCTGATTTGTTCTTGTCTACCAGAACACTATTCTTGCTTCTGCAATATTTTGCAATGTGACCAGTTTTATTGCATGCATGACAAACAACATTCTGCATAGGTCTGAAGTTCATCTAGTTTGGTCTCATCCTACACTGGCTAGAGATATGTCCAAACATCCCACAAGAATAACATCTCTTGTTTTGGAAGTTATTCATTACTTCTCTACACATATTTGACTTGTGACCAAAATTATTGCATATGAAACACTGACCGGTAAAGGTAGGACCATTGTACACATTATTCATTTCATTATTCATCCTACTTCTGCATTGGTTCACCATATGACCAAATTTATTGCAAGTAAAGCATCTACCATTGAATTTATGAGCATTAGGCTATCTTACCAGAGGATTCTTGCTCTTCTTTTGATTAGGTTTTGCATTGCTTTGCCCAGATCCGAAGGATTCTCCTATCTTAAATCCAAGTCCTTGCATGTCCTTTCCATGTCTCTGACTTTCCAGCATCTCATCAAGCCTTGCTGAGCTAGCATTGAATTTGTCTTTGTATTCATTTGCAGTAGTAAGTTCATCTCTTAGGGCAACAATTTGTCTTTCAAGTTCTTGACCATTATTCCTTGATTGTGTCAACTCAAGCTTCAACTGATCATTCTCATAGGTAAGCCTGAAGCATTCATCTACTCTCTCCTTCAATGATTGAGTCAAATTCTCTCCAGTCTTCTTCCGGTCCTCAATCTCCTTAGTCAACTTCATCATAATGGATTGCATTTCATTCTTCAATACAACATTTTCTCTCTCGAGCTTGTCCACTTCATCAACTTTATCCTGATTTTCCATGATTTGATCTTCTTTCTTCTTCATCTTGTCCATTAATTCCTTCTTCTTATCTCTTGAAGTGTTCGCTTGATCCTTCAAGTCACTAATTAAAGTCATCAACAATATTTAGGTTTCTCTTCAAGGAACTGATCTCATTTCTTGCTACATCAAGATCCTCAAGTGCCATACTAAGCTATTTCTGAAAACTGGAATCCATTGATTCAATCTCCCAGACCCTCCTCAAGCGGTTAGGATTCCTCAGAGGGACTAGGCTCTAATACCAATTGTTCGAATCAGGGATCAATGAGGGGGGGTGAATTAGTGATCTATCGGTTACTAAATTTTTTGACTTAACATTGAACCACCAGAAGCATACACATGAAATTGAAATGAAAAAACACAAAGGAATCAACCACAAAATCATAACACTATGATTTTTACGTGGAAAACCAAATGGGAAAAACCACGATGGGATTTGAACCCACAATATTATTCCACTATGGCTAGTAGCAAAACAATATTACAATATGGGGAATGAACAGGCATTCAGGCACACTGCCTAGAGCTCGCTACTCAAATACAATAAGAGCCACAACCCTGGAAGGATCACTTCCTTACTGATTAATTACAATGATGAATTACAACAAATGAACTCCAAAATAGCATCTACAATGACTAGATGAGTTCCGGTTAAGTGCCAAATATATTGATTGTATCACCTCTGATGTTTTGCTATGTTCTCTATCTCAGTCAGCAACTAGATCAAGAATGCGCATGTAAAACTATGCTACAAATGATTCTCGATCACCACTCACTCACATACAATCACACCATGCATCAAAAAGATCTTCCAGACCAGACTTATATATCCACAATCACAAAATAAATTGTTTATCAAGTTGGCCTGCTAATGTAATGTGTAGTCATATGTCAGCTTGACTGGATCACCAAAGGTAAATGCAGATCACAAAAACAATGATAAAATGATGTCTTTATGTCAGCCCAATCATCCCATACATGATTCATAACACCACAATCACCAAAAAGATTCCAAACCAAAACTGCTTTGTTCAACCTGAAATATCAGTTAACTAGCTACCAATTGACATCCTCTTTCGGAAATCAAGACTCGTGATTACCGGATGGGAATCTCATGAAGAGTTGTTATCAATGACAACCCTAAACCAATAATCAACCATCAGAATCCATTAGATGAGTGTCAATGGCCAACAGGTAGTCCCAAATGCCTTTGTAAATGTGGACTTGATTAGAGTAATTGCAAAGCAATACAATCTCAATACAAGGTGCATTCAATCAATTTATGGGAACTTGATTGAAATCAGTAAAGACGCTATTCATAAAGTGTTTGGCATGCATGATGTATTAGGTAATGACATGGTTATCAACTTGGGTAGCTTGAAAGAAGAATACCAGAGTGTCAAGGGGATTTATAGGGGAAAGTGGCTACCACTTCACATGCCCAAGTTGGGTAAAAATTTTCAAACGTTTGACAAAACAAACCTACCACCTTATAGTGTTGATTTGTTTCACAAGTATTTTCAAATGACTTAATATGTTGTGTGTCAAGTGCTTTGTTTTGAAGGACAGTTACACATGCCTAAGGTACTTACAATGTTGATTTGTGATGTCCAAAACAGTGTTGAAAATAGATCTTTTGAGTAAACTTGCTTTGTAGCAGAAGAGATTCACAATGCCCTAATCCATATCCAAAGGGATAGTTCAACTATCATATTCAAATGTTAATCCTTATTGATGCATATATTGCTATTTTTTGGATAGAGAAACAAATTTTGGAGTAATGAATTGTTTTGGCATTATGTGAACTGGTATGAGGACATAATGATATTGTATGTTGTCATTGATGTCAATATGTGATATGAAGAGAGAACTGACATATGTGAGAACCGGTATATATGCCAAAGTAAAGAAGTATATTTGTTCAAGGTGAACCGGCATGTAGTCATGGGAACTAGCACATGGAAGCATTGGATGACTACAGGTTGGTAGGTAGTTTCCACTTCAAGATTTCCAGTTGGAGTATCTTAAGCCTATGTGACTCAATCGGTGATCTTTATGTGATGAAGTTAGCATGATAATGAAGAACAGACAGTGTTTCCACGTAAGCCTTGTGCACATGAAGGATCTTGCATAAAGAAGAGTGTTCCTATCCAGCTCAGGAATGTGTGAAGTCTATAAATGGTGATAATGTGTGATGGGTTATCAGCCGCCATGAAATCGGTGGAAAACGAACGATGGAGAATGTCTTGAGATTGGATCAAGACTATTGCATTCAATACAATATGATCAATGGTCAGGATTGAACCATTTGAATTCCTTAACCTATTAGGTTTAGGGTTTAGGGTTTATGCTTCCAACCTAACTATTTTCTATAAGGTCGATGTTGTGATTCTTTCAAAGTTTTGTTGGCAAAAGTTGTGTGTGTGTATCTAAGAGAAGAGATACGTGATTCTTGCCAGACCAGAGGAGAGAAGTCATATCTACAGAGTGTAAGTGCAGTAGGTGAAGAGGAGCTTAAGTGGATCTGCATTGGCATTGAGTGCTATTATCAGGTCATTGATATACCTGTTGATCTTTAATTACTTCAACAGTTGTGAAATCCCCTAGCAGGGTAGCCTTAACCGGCTTGTTGAAAATCCTCTAACAAGGTAACTTGAAGCTACTGAGTCATTGATATCCTTTAGCTATTGAGTTCTTGAAATCCTCTAACAAGGTACCCTTAACAGGGTTTAACCCTTAACCGGGTGATCCCTAACATGATCGGTTCCTAATAGAACCTATTGTATCTGTCTTTAACCGGACAAGGCTCCTAATAGAGCGGACTTCCAAAGAGTTCAAAAACAAGCTTGTGGGTATTCATCCCCACCGTGGTTTTTCTCAGTTGGGTTTCCACGTGAAAAATATGTGTGTCATGTGTGATGTTATGATTGTTTTCTGTTTAAGTGGTGATGCATGTTGATCTTGCTGTAATATGTACATCTTTGATGGTAGATTGCTTGTTCATGCATTAGAGTGAAATGGGAATGAAGAGTTAGATTCTATGAGAAGATAAGTGTCAACCGATCTTTTCTTGTCTTAGTCACACTGGGTTCTGCCAGTTGAACTCTATTGAAGGACCAGTGCTGCTATTTGTCTGTCAGTGCATAAGTGTTAGTTGACAAACCGGTTTAAGGTTGAGTTTTTGCCTGCACTGATTCACTCCCCCTCTCAGTATCGGTTTGGTACTATTCGTTCATCATTAAGTTATCAATTGGTATCGGAGCGTCCTCTAGGTCCTCTGTGTTATAAGCTTAACCGCTTGAGGGAAAGATCCCGTTGTAATGATGAAGAGGGAAAGTCCAAAGTTTAACAAGGAAAATTTTGGTATATGGAAAGATAGGATGAAGATATTCATCAGAAGCATGGGTGCTCAACACTGGAGCTATGTTGAGAATGTCTATGTTGCCCCTATTGGTACTCTCACCTATGACCAAAAGAGAGAGATACAAGAAAATGGGCAAGTCATGGAAGCCCTTATTAGTAGTCTATCTGACATTGAGTTTATTGATGTTCAGGACAAGGTAAATCCCAAAGAGTTATGGGATGCTCTTGAAAATATCTATGGCGGTGATGAACATGTAAAATAGGCTAAGGAAGAAAGCCTGAGAGGGAAGTTTGAAGATATGCAGATGGTTGAAGGTGAGACCATTCAACAGTATGGAATAAGAATCAAAACCGTTGTTGGAGATATCAAGAGTGCAGGTGGTAAAATAGAAGACTCCACTGTGGTAAGCAAAGTCCTGAGATCCCTATTGTTGGTCTATGCAAAAAGGGTTGCCACTCTTCAGGAGCTGAGATCAATAGACAAGACTAAGGTATCCTTGGACTCCATCATAGCAAAGTTGATAGCCTATGAGCTAAATAGTTTTGATGACAGTGTTCAAAAGACTGAATCGACTTTTAAAGCTTCTGTTATTCCATCCAGAAAAGGAAAAGAAGCTAGCACCAGTGGTGAACCAAGACAGAGCAGAGAAATGCATGATGAGGAGATTCTAATGGCATTTGAAGCTCTCCTTGCCAGGAAGCTTCCTAAAGGAACCGGTAAATACAAAGGTAAGCTACATTTGAAATGCTTTTCTTGTAACCAGATAGGACATATTGCTATAAACTGTCCTAATGGCGATAACAAGGACAAACCAGAAAGGTTCAGGAAATTCAAAGGAGGAAACCGAAGAAACTATTTTGTGGTAGTTGATGAAGGTGTCACAGATGAAGAATCAGAGGATGAAGAAAATGAAGATATTGTGTTTGTGGTTGTCAAGGAAGAAGTGTTAGACAAGAAGGCTCTTGTCTCCCGGTTTGATAATTCCAATGAGTGGATCATTGACAGTGGTTGTTCTCACCATATGACTGGTGACCGGAGGAAGTTCCTATCCTTGGAGGAGTATGATGGTGGTGTGGTTTGTTTTAGCAATGATGCACCATGCATGGTCAAAGGCAGAGGGTCCATCTCTCTAAATGGAAAGAGTAGTGCTAACAATGTGTACTGGGTTGATGGTCTCAGACACAACCTTCTGAGTGTTGCCCAACTGAATGAAAGTGGCCTCACTCTAGAATTCAAGAATGGAGTTTGTAGAATCAAAGGAAAAGATGGTGAATTGGTGGCCACCAGCATGCAGACCAAAGGTAACTATGGTGAAACCTTTGCTCCTGTAGCCAGATTGGAAGGAGTTCGTATGCTTCTAGCATATGCAGCCTTTAAAGGCTTCAAAGTATATCAAATGGATGTAAAATCTACATTTCTAAATGGTGTACTTGAAGAGGAGGTGTATATAGAGCAACCAGATGGGTTTTCCCTATCTGAAGAAAGTGACATGGTGTGTAGGCTACATAAAGCCTTATATGGTCTAAAGCAGGCACCTAGAGCATGGTATGAATGCCTGCATTCCCATCTTGTGAAGATTGGATTTGAGAGAACAAGTGAAGATAGCAATATCTACTTGAAGTCTGAAGGAGATCAGATCCTAATCTGTGAGGTATTTGTTGATGACATTATCTTTGGTGGAGATGACAAGATGAGTCATGTGTTTGCAGATGAGATGAAGAAAGAGTTTGAGATGTCACTCATAGGGGAGATTAAGTTCTTCATTGGACTGCAGATCCAACAGATGAGAGATGGAATCTTTATCACTCAGTCCAAGTATGTCAAAGAGGTGTTGAAGACCTTTAACATGGAAGACAGCAAACCGGTTGGTACACCGACGGTGACCGGTTGGTACACCGATGGTGATCGGTTGTAAACTATCCAAAGAGGATGACTCAACATTGGTTGATGAGAAGGAATACCAATCAATGATTGGTAAATTGCATTATGTAGTGCATAGTAGACTAGATATTGCACATGCAATTGACATTACTGCAAGGTTCCAAAAAAGTCCAAGGGAATCCCACTTGGTTGCAGTCAAGCGGATTCTTGCTTGATTCTTAGGTATCTGGAGGGAACTGTTGACTATGGATTGTGGTATCCATATAGCAAGGATTTCAACTTGAAAGTGTTCACAGATGTTGATTGGGCTAGTAATGTAGATGATCGAAAGAGCACAACCGGTGGTGCATTCTTCCTTGGTGGTAGACTAGTTTCTTGGATGAGTAAGAAGCAGAGTTGTATCTCTCAGTCTACAGTGGAAGCGGAGTATGTTGCAGCTTTCATGAACTGCACTCAGACAATTTGGATGAAGCATGTATTGAATGGCTTCAAAATTCATGTATCTGAATTGATAAGCATATTTTGTGACAATACTAGTGCAATTAATATCTCCAAGAATCCAGTTTTACATTCTAGAACCAAGAACTTTGAGCTTAAGTATCATTTCTTGAGGGAAAAGGTTCAAAACAAAGAGATTGCACTGGAGCATGTTTCCAGTAAGGAGCAGTTAGCAGACGTATTCACCAAGTCTCTCCCAAAGACTACATTTACATACTTAAGAGGTGAATTAGGGGTACTGCCCTTTCAGGAGGTGAACTAAAAGCATATGCTCCACATCACTCAGGTACTGCATAGTCATTTTTTTTGATTGATGTGTTGGAGGATGCTACTCCTCAGGGGGAGCAGCATAATGGAACAGGGATGTTTGTGCCTCCACTTTGGCATTGTTGTCAAAGGGGGAGAAGAATGTGTGGAGAAGATGGAGAAGATATCTGCAAAAATTGGGGAGAAGATGAGTTTGCAGAAAGACATCTTTGTATATTGCCATCAATGCCAAAGGGGGAGATTGTTTGCATTATGTGAACCAGTATGAGGACATAATGATATTGTATGTTGTCATTGATGTTAATATGTGATATGAAGAGAGAACTGACATATGTGAGAATCGGTATATATGCCAAAGTAAAGCGGTATATTTGTTCAAGGTGAACTGACATGTCAAGGTGAACCGACATGTAGTCATGGGAACCGACACATGGAAGCATTGGATGACTACCGGTTGGTAGGTAGTTTCCACTTTAGGATTTCTAGTTGGAGTATCTTAAACCTGTGTGACTCAATCAGTGATCTTTATGTGATGAAGTTAGCATGATAATGAAGAACAAATAGTGTTTCCACGTAAGCCTTGTGCACGTGAAGGATCTTGCATAAAGAAGAGTGTTCCTATCCAGCTCGGGAATGTACGAAGTCTATAAACGGTGATAATGTGTGATGGGTTATCAGCCGCCATGAAATTGGTGGAAAATGAACGATGGAGAATGTCTTGAGATTGGATCAAGACTGTTGCATTCAATATAGTATGATCAACGGTCAGGATTGAACCGTTTGAATTCCTTAACCTATTAGGTTTAGGGTTTAGGGTTTATGCTTTCGACCTAACTATTTTCTATAAGGTCGATGTTGTGATTCTTTCAGAGTTTTGTTGGAAAAAGTTGTGTGTGTGTATCTAAGAGAAGAGATATGCGATTCTTGCTAGACCAGAGGAGAGAAGTCATAGCTGCAGAGTGTAAGTGTAGAAGGTGAAGAGGAGCTTAAGCGGATCTACATTCGCATTGAGTGCTATTATTAGGTCATTGATATACTTGTTGATCTTTAATTACTTCAACAGTTGTGAAATCCCCTAACAGGGTAGCCTTAACCGGCTTGTTGAAAATCCTCTAACAAGGTAACTCGAAGCTACTGAGTCATTGATATCCTTTAGATGTTGAGTTCTTGAAATCCTCTAACAAGGTACCCTTAATAGGGTTTAACCCTTAACCGAGTATTGTAGCCATCCCTTAACCGGGTGATCCCTAACAGGATCAGTTCCTAATAGAACCTATTGTATCTGTCTTTAACCGGACAAGGCTCCTAACAGAGCAGACTTCCAAAGAGTTCAAAAACAAGCTTGTGGGTATTCATCCCCACCGCACGGTTTTTCTCAGTTGGGTTTCCACATGAAAAATATGTGTGTCATGTGTGATGTTATGATTGTTTTCTGTTTAAGTGGTGATGCATGTTGATCTTGCTGTAATATGTACATCTTTGATGGTAGATTGCATGTTCATGCATTAGAGTGAAATGGGAATGAAGAGTTAGATTATATGAGAAGATAATTGTCAACCGGTCTTTGCTCATCTTAGTTACACTAGGCTCTGTCGGTTGAACTCTGTTGAAGGACCGATGCTACTGTTTGTCTATCAGTGCATAAGTGTTAGTTGACAAACCGGTTTAAGGTTGAGTTTTTGCCTGTACTGATTCACCCCCCCCCTCTCAGTACCAGTTTGGTACTATTCGTTCATCATTAAGTTATCAAATTGTGCATTAAGGAATTTTATGATGATGGAGCAAGGCATCCCGTGCAATTGTGGACATCTATTTGGGACTGTGGTTTTATGCATACCCAATATTGTTGTTTTGAGGAGCATTTTGTTTAGAAACTATATGTTTTATTTGGTCATAACCCTCCAAGGCTGTCAGATAAGATCACAAAGTTTTTGAGGCCTAAAGGAAGGGAACATTAGATAAAGGTTAAAATAATCCATAATTGGGGTGATTGGTACATCATAGAGAAACATACTTACATAAGAATCTATGGATTTGAGGGACAACGACATTTGTTGCTTTTGATAATTCCCGACATATTAGCATATCTATAAATAATCAGACAAATGTGTGGGGCAGATTCTCCTTTTTAAAAGTCACATAAGGCCACTTTTCTCCCTTCTTATCTTCATATTGGAGATTTTAAGGTTTCTTCATTGAGTGGCTTTAGAAAAGCCGTCAATCTCTTGGATAGCTATAAGTTACCCCTAAATTAAGAGGGTCAAAAATTTGATCCAGAAGGATACATCACATTTGCAAGAAGTTGTGTAGGTTTGGGTACATATAGTCACACATTTGTGCTCAAAGAGGAATTAACAATAAAATTTTTAGTTTTCCAGCACGTTCTCGAATTTTTGACTCATTTCAGACTGATGATTTAAGTTTTTGACCATTTTGAGAAAATTTTGCAGATATAAAAAACACAATGTTTAGAAAGCAAAGTACACAAGCAAGCACAAATCCTATGGTAGGCCGAGAAAATAATTGTTGAAACTCACATGGGGTTTCCCCCGAGGCTACGCTATTCAAAGAGGATATTTAGGTGCTTGACCCCACTGGCTCCACCCTTGGCACTCACTTGTTTGGGGCAACCAAGCACCAGTTTGCATGAAAACTTCTCATGGTAAACTGCATATCTCTATTAAGAATTGTATGTGTGTGAGCCATTTCAAAGGTTTGACCTCCTGCGCCAACAATCAAAAGGATTTTGGCAACTAATACAAAAGGGTTTTTAGTAAGGGCTTCTGGTCATGTGGCCATACATGCGGCACTTTTTACTTTGTAAATACAGAAGGTTCCCAGCCTATAGAGGTTGCACTCCACAAGGTTTATGGGGAAACATAGTGTTAGTATGAACTAATCCACACATGTTGTCCATGACTTTTATCATAGATACGATTTATTTAGACTGGATCAAAAAGACTCAATATTAGCCCATTTCCACTTGGTTCATTCCCCTCTCACTGGCCCCCTCAAGGCAGCTCGGGAAGGCAGACCCTCTAAAGTAAAATATGAAATAAAAGTAGGTCTAGCTTTCTGATCACCGTATTAGGGTGAAAGAATACTCACCTACTACTTTCAAACAAGCACGGTAGACAATGGTTCTTTTACCCTTTAAATTACCTATGTACAACTACCTTACTGAAAACACATGATGCAAGTTGCATGTTGTTCATTTATCCCTTAGTTAACCTAGGTGAAACATGTATGCTTTTTTACTTCCCAAAATACTCCTAGTTAAACTAAATGAGAAAATACATTAAAGTTGCTAAAAATGAAACCTGCAAGCACACAAGTCAGTAATTTTGCAAAAAATGGTCTTGGACGGTCGCACCTGCAAAGATCTGTTAGCAGATAGATTACAAAATTCCAATTTTTATTTTTTTATTTTTTTATTTTTTATAGAGTGAAATGAAAATGCTATCCTATTGAGCAAAAGTGCTAACCTACAAAATAAAAATGCTAACCTATGCAATGAAAGCGCTAAACTATTAAGTAAAAACATGATTTCTTAAGCAAAAGCGCTAACTTAGGAAACAAAAGCACTAACATGTAAGACAAAAATGATAACCTGTGCAATGAAAACACTAACTTAAGGAGCAAAAGTGCTAAAGTGGGGCTCAAAAGCGCTATCCTAAGTTGTAAAAGTGCTACTTTATTTCACATAGGCCTAAAACATGTTTACAAAAGCATTAATCCATTTAATTAGCAAGAATTAGATAGGATGTTAGAAAATAAAGTGTGAGGCCTCAGCCCCACAGTGGGCACAAAAAATGTATCAACTTAATTTTCACCTCAAAGATTAAACCTGCAAACTCATTAGTCTATCATGCAAATATAACTCAATCTTCAACCAATGAAACAACATGAAATGAAAAAGAAAATAAAAGATTATACCTTCATGATTTATGTCTCATTGTGTCTTAACCCCATTGTTCTTGGTTGTAGATGAATTTTCTCTCAGACAAGCACCGATAGGTTCCAAGATGGCAAGTGTGGAATGGACTGGTAGTTGATATGATACGCAAAGATAAAGTATGATAATGATTTATGCTAAATTGCTAAAAAACAACTCTAAAAATGCTAAGCAAATAAATTCATGGATGCGAAGATAAAGACTCCTAATTGACTATAATATTAGCTATTAGTTTCAAAAATGGCTTAGGAAACCTCTATTTATAGATTTTTTACTGCATAAGCTTAGGTGGCAGAGATCAACGGTCTTGATTAAATCTTGCAAATTGGATGGCTATGAGAAAGAGGTTAAGATGTGAGAGATAAAGGTGGAAGATGTTCCTCCTACACCAGAGGATGGAGGAAAAGGTGGAAGGAGAAGCCAAGTGTCATTCATCTTATCTTGACTGAGAAGAAGACTTGAGAGTATAGGATAGTTGGAGAAGTGGACTCAACTTCCTCCAAACATGTAGGAAGGTTGGAGAGAATATAGGGAGGTTGAGGAATGTGTGTACGTACACATTATTTGAAGAATAAATTTGGAAGTTGAAGATAATGATGCATATTAATATTTAAAATATAAATATCTTAGCCACGTGATTGATGAGTTGGCAAAGAAGAAATGACGTGGAGATGAGGAAAAGGAAGATTAAATAATTAAGAAATTATTTAATTGACGAGACTATAGGGTAATGGCTAGAAGTATAATTAAATATAAGATATTTAATTAATTGATTACAAGAAAGGATAAACGAATTAATTAAAAAAATGTTTTAATTAAATTAATTAATAAAAGAATATGAATTGAATTAAATAAATTTATCTTTTCAAATTAACTATTTAATAGAAGAATAATTATTAAATATTTATTTAATTGCTCATAGCCAATTTTATGTGTGGCCCTCTTTGAAATGATGTTGAGACAACATTGTTTCAAAGATTAAATCAAGTCTAGATAATGCCCCTGACGAAGATGAAAATCCTAATTGTGTGCCCCCTCGGGAGATTGATCGTGAAATTGTTGAAAATATTGATCGAGCGATTAATCTCACGATAATCTATTTAAATTTCTACAACTTTGGTTGATGAAAATGCCTGCTCTTTCATTACTTTGATATTCTGCTTAATTTGATGATTGATAGAGTTTGATTGACCTCATGATTTGATGAGGGTCAATGATATAAACTCAAAGCTTTGATGATCTGATAGGATAGAGTTTGATTGACTTCATGATCAATGAACATCAATGATGTAAACTCAAGATTGGATAGACTAGATGTCTAACCTCATGATGAATGAGCGTCCCTAATATGTGCTCAAAAAGATTGATACAAATCTCAAGTGAGCGGATATGATAGCTGATTGATTGATCAAAGCAATTGATTTGATAAGGAACTGACATTTTGTTGATATCATGTTGCAGGAGGATCTATATGTATTGACTCATCCAGGGGGGAGCAGGAGGATTAGCAAGGCCTACAACATCTGAAAAGAGTGGTGCTCTTTGTCCTAGTTGACATATCGATATGAGACATTGTATGTTATTGATTATTTCTTTGATATCATTGTATACTTGGACTGTTTATTGTTTTAAGATGATATGCAGACATGGACTCTATATGATGGTTAGGATTCATGATTTATTATGCATGCTACTTTGATGATGATGACTTATATGTTCTATATGCATTCATTACATGAATGATGCTTTGTTGATTTATATGCAGTGATTATATGGTTAATATGATGATGATATTGATTACATGGATGGTATGATGATGATCTGTCATTTCCTTTATATTCCATGATGTTATCTTGATGATATGATTATGATATTGCTTCTATCTAAGACTTATATGATCTACATGATAATTAGGATGTGAAATAATTTATATGAATATGAAAATGATTTTAAAATGTAGTGATCTACATGGAAAATGCTTATAATGATGACATATGCAAATGGATGTTTATTTCTATTCCTTGATGTATATGCATGTGATGATGAAATGATAAAATGATTTTGAGTTTTTGAATGCAATATGATGATTATGTATGATAATGTTTATAATGATTAGGTGATGAAATAAAAACAATGATGATGTAATAATATGGTTAATGACTCTAAATGCACAAATGCAATTAAATGAACCTAATGAAAATTATTCTAAATGAAACTAATGATAACTAAATGCAAAAGATGATAATGATAAATGAATATAATGCAACTGATAATGATATGATCAATGCAAATGATACTAGTACAATCCTTAATGCAATTAAAATGAATGCAACTGATAAATGATGAATGATAAATGACATGATGATTATAATAACATGCATACCTAAATGAAATGAACCTAGATAATTGAATGCAAACTAATGCAATATTTTTTGTTTGTCCAAATATACTCAATCTTTATTTTGACCGTTGATCTCAAATGAAATACTTATAATGCAGCTGACAATGAATTAATCTAAAATGATCTAACTTAAATGATACTGCCATTCCTCAAATGTTGTCTTATAACAATGATTGATTTCATCATGGAGCTTTTAAATGTTGTAAGAAAACACAAGCAACTTGACATAATGATTCAAGCTGACTTGAGTGCTTCTTACATGGATTTTGATATAGCAAGGTTATACAAGCAACTTGATATGATGAATCAAATTGACTTGAGTATTTTTTGCAAAACAGACAAGGATTATCCCTTTTCATGCATGACTCGGAATGTCTATCATGATCTTTTGCCAATCATATCCTTGGACAAGTACATACCTTACTAAGAGATAAACCACAGACAACAAACAAAGAAAATAATCATGCCCCATCATGGCTCCTCTAATCATGGACATCATGGAGTTGCATAGGACACATCATTAGTGAAAATAAACATATAAACACTGAATCTTGTGTGTCACACATATGTTCTCATGGTCATTAACTGATATAATCTTCTTGATGAATGATCATTGATAATCTTTTGGTACTTTCTGGTTGAATCTTTGTATTCTAAATTTCACAATCTAGTTGTTACAAATGTCTTGATCTTCGTTGCCTTGTTGTTTGTCATTTGTTTCAAAACCCAAGGTATTTTGGTTTTTCTAAGTTTTTCGAATGTTTTTGGTTTTTCGAAGCTTTTCGAATGTTTTTGGTTTTTCTAAATTTTTTGAAGGATTTTGATCTTTCTAAGCTTTAAAGATGCCCTTAACAAAAGGAATTTAGGATTTTTCCCCCAACGAAAACAAACTTTATTATGGATGTACAAAGGATGATCTAAACCATGGTGGAATACAAATGCAGATTGATTCTGATAAAATCCAAGACAATGACTACGATAAGTATATCAAAGATTGATAACAATTGATAAGCTGCATATTTCATGCTAATGGTTCAAAGCAATGGATGTGAAAGATATAATTGATATGTGAGGATAGGTAGATGCGAGCAGATGGGCTAGGATGGATAAATGGGCAAATCGATCTCAGAGATGGAGAAACTCACTTTTAGATAGTGCCTATTTACCAGGTTTTCACCATCCAAATTTATTTATTTTTTTCCATATTTAATTTTTTTTAACTGTTTTCATTGTTTTATATTGTTTTTGTATTTTTCTTTTTATTCTTTTTAGGGATTTTTGTTGATTTCTAATTTTTAGGCTTTTTTTTTGCCTTTTCACTCTTTTTGTGGTACTTTCTCTTTTTGCTTATACTTTTAAGCATAGAATTTCTTTAGATGCATAGTATTGATAGGCTCATCGAACCAATCTCCTTCTGGTGTAGATAATTTGTATTCTCTTGAACTATATGCTTCTACCACGACAAAAAGACCTAACCAATTTGGCTCAAACTTATTACCTTTATTTTCTCGATCTTGCTAATTTTGTGGATTTTCCCTTAGAACTAGATCTCCCATCTAAAAAATGTGTGGCTTAACTATGTGGTTGTAACTTCTCGACATTCTTTGTTGGTATGATTTTAAATGATCTGAAGCATTTTGGTGATGCTCCTGAATCAACTCAAGTTCTTGAAGTCGAGAGACTCACTGTTCTTCTTCTGGGATAAGATCTTTCAAGGATACTCGTAGAGAAGGTATCTCTACTTCTACTAGTAATATGGGTTCTGATCCATAGACTAAGCAATATGGAGTTGCCCCCATCTGTGTGCAGATTCTAGTTCGATATGCCCAAAGAGAAGGATTTAGTTGAATACGCCAGTCTTTACTAGCTTCATTAATTGTTTTCTTCATGATCTTTAAGATTGTCTTGTTTAATGCCTCGGTGTGACCATTTCCCTGTGAATAATATGGTGTAGAAAACCTATGCTGGATATGGAATCGCTCACATAGTTCCTTCACATCTTGATTCTTAAATGGTCTCCCATTATTAGTAATGATGGTCATAGGGACTCCATAGCGATAAATTATATAATTCAGGATGAATGATGATATTTGATTTCCTATCACCTTTGTCAAAGGTATTGCTTCAATCCATTTATTGAAATACTCAGTAGCAGTCAAAATAAACTTATGTCCATTAGAAGAGGAAGGATTTATCTTACCCACTAGGTCAAGACCCCATTGAGAGAATGACCATGATCATGTCATAGGATGTAGTTCTTGTGTGCGTGGATGAGATTCCCATGTATTTGACATTGTTTGCATTTCTTGGCATATGTAAATGAATCTCTCTCCATAGTAGGCCAACAGTAGCCCAATCGAATATGTTTCTTAGCTAGTGTTAAACCACTTGAGTGAGTGCCACAAATATCTGCGTGGACTTCCTTAAGAACTTTCTCAGATTCCTCTTGTTTGAGACATCTCAGTAGAGTGATATCTAGACCTCATCTATATAAAGTATCAATAATGATAGTATATCGGGATGACTGACGGATAAAATTTCTCTCTAATTGCAGGATAGGTTAGGAGGAAGGATATTCTCTTTTAAGTATCGATAAGTTTGGCTATATAAGGATTGATCGGTTCCAGATATATGAAAAATCATTTGGGTATTCTAGGATTCAACAGTAGGATGCAAGATATCTTCCACCGAGAATTTGTAACATTGTTGATTCTCTTGCTTCTACAAAAGAGATGTTACCGTAGCCATTGCATTTGCTGCTTTGTTCTCATTTCTTGGGATCTTAGTAAATGATATTTCTTCAAAGTGTTCTTTAAAATCTTCAACTAGCTATTTATAGGATATCATCTTGTCATCCTTTATTTGATAATCATCATTTATCTAGTTGATTATGAGTTGTGAATCTTTATAAACATGCAATTCCTTGATGTTCCATTCAATGGCCATTTTGATCCCAATGACCAATGCCTCATACTTTGCAGTGTTGTTCGTGCATGGAAATCACAATCTGTATGATTTTGGAATTGTGTGACCTTGAGGTGTGATGAACAAGATTCCAGCACCTGATCCATGTTGTGTATAGGAGCCATCAAAGTACAACTCTGAAAAAGTTGTGCTAACTATCAAAATATTTGCATCAGGAAATTCGATGTGCAATGGTGTAGCATCTTGTAGGGGTACTGCAGCCGATTGATCAACAATTACTTGTCCTTTGATAGATTTTTTATCAACATATTCTATATCAAACTCAGTATCATAACCCATTTAGCCAATCTACCTGTCAATGTCGACTTGCTTAGCAAATACTTTAGTGGATCTATTTTTGCTATCAATTTTATAGAATGAGTCAACATATAATGTCACAATTTCTGAGTTGCAAATACTACCTGCTAGGCATGTCTTCTCAACTGATGTATAGTTCAATTCATAGCCTACAAGTGTCCTGCTGATGTAATAGACTGCTCTTTCTTTTCCTTCTTCATCATGTTGTGCTAAGAGAGATCTTAGTGATACATTTGTTGTTGAAATGTAGAGCAACAATGGTTTCCCTTTGATTGGTGATACCAGTAATGGGGGATTCACCAAATATTCCTTTATTTGTATAAAGGATTCCTCACACTTACGATCCCATTTGAATGGAAAATTCTTGTGTAATAGGTGATTGAAGGGATGGCATCTATATACTAATTGAGAGATGAATCTTCTGATTGACTGCAATCTCCCTTGTAGAGAACGCAATTGGCTTATGTTCTTAGGTGACTCCATCTCCCTGATAGCTTTAAATTTTTTAGGATCTACTTCAATTTCACGAGCTGATATAATGTACTCAAGAATTTTTCCAGAGGTAACTCCAAATGCACATTTCTTTGGGTTTAATATTAACCGATATTGTTCAAGCCTGTCAAAGATCTTGTCCAAGATGTTCAAATGTTCTTTCCTTGTATGAGATTTTGCAAGTATGTCATCTACATAATCTTCCATAAATGTATGTATCATGTCATTGAAAATTATTTTCATGACCCTATGATAATTTTCTCCTGCATTTTTAAGACCAAATGGCATGACATTCCAACAGTAGGTACCCCATGCACAAGTGAATGATAATCTTCTCTTGATCTTAAGGGGCGATTCTTATTTGATTGTACCCTAAGAATCCATCCATTAAGGAAAACATCTCATGACCTGCTGATAAGTCTACAATTATATCAATGTTGGGCAGTGGTAAATTATCTTTGGGACATGCTTTGTTCAAAACCCTGAAGTCAGTGCAAACTCTTATGCTTTTATCCAGCTTGGACACTAGTACAATGCTTAAGACCCACTCTGGATAAGCAAAAGGTCTTATGAAACCCACATCTAATAGTTTCTTTATCTTTGTTTTGACAAGAAGAGAGATATGTGGATGCATCTTCCTTAGCTTTTGCTTAACTGGTTTTTCTTTTGGATCTACATTGAGATGGTGCATGAAAAGATCTAGATCAAGTCTTGGTATGTCTTCATAGGACCAAGCAAAATTTATTTGCCTTGTTTGAAGAATTCTATGTAGTCTTTCTTTTCTTCAGCTAATAATGATATAGTAGAATGAAGGACCATGGGATCCTTTGATGTGCCAATGTTTACTACTTCTGTTGGCTCTATCAATATAGAAGATCTCTCCTGAAAATATGTAGGGAGGGTGTCAAACTTTCCATCTTACGATGCCTCAAGGAGGTTTTCACCATCAAATACATCCTTTATTTTTCCTCTTGATTGATCTAGTGTTGCCATGATATGGTTTTTAGTACTAAGTCTTTTTCTTTGTTTTATTTCAATTCTGCGACTGGAGATTTTGGCACTCTCCTGACTGTAAGAAGTGTTACTTGATTCACCGATGGAAGATATTTTAGGTGTGATTGGTTCAACATCATTAAGATATACAACTAAGTCATGATCATTGGAAAAGACATCCAATTTAGGGTTTTCTAAGTTATCCCAATCAATCAGTTTTGGATGAAGCAGGGGTAGGTCATAGTCATCGTCATCATTGGGTATTTCAAGGTTCATGATGTAATAGTCATAATCTAGTGTAGAATAGGTTATGTCATAGATAGAACTCTCTTGAGGATAATTTCTCCCAAGTCCTCTCCAATTATCTCTAACGAAGTCAGGATTGGTTTTTTGCGAATCGCTCTCAAGTGACTCATCATCTGACGTTTGACCCTCAAACAAATGGATTATATCAACACATACATCTTTGATACTATAGGTTCCCTCTAGGTCAATTTCATTAGATTCATTTGTGGCTTGAAGTTGACATAGTTGTCGACATGGCATAGATGATTCCGCTTTCTTTGCTAGCTTCTGCCTTCTATCGAACTCAACTTCTTGTAGACTAATAGTCATTCCTGCTTGACTTTCTATTAGTTCTTCTATAGTTCTTCCATACCTTGGTGTGTCTTGCTCAACGTTTGATATATATTTGATATTTTGTTGATCTTCTAATGATTGAGTAGTGGTTGTTTGTGTTTCTTATGGTGTCACTTCTTGATCTTTCTCATTCTCTTTTCTTTCATATGCTTCTTTTCTCTGAATCCTGATTTCTTCTTGTCTTCTTTCCAACTCTATTCTCTATTTTGTGAAAAGTGTTTCCTCACTTGTACCATCTGCTTTTTCCTCATCATTTTCTTCATTTGATGCATTGAATGATGGATCTGGACCCCATTCATATTCATTTGAATATGTTTCTGAGTCATTGTCTAGAATCACACCACTATACCTGATAGGAATGTTATATGGTGAGAATAGTTCTCTGATTTGGCCATCTATTCTTTCACTATTTTTGGAATATCTTGGTCAGGTTTTGTCCTTGCTTGTATGCCTTGGACTTGTTTGCAAGATTCTTCTTCTCTTTTCATAGCAATCTCTTCCTATTGCCTCTCATGTTCTTCTTGTTTTTGTTTGTTGGCTATTGTTTCTACTACTTGATGTAGCCTTTCTTGCCATAGTTCTTCTTTAGGAACTAATTTCTTTCTCCACTTTGGATGTTGATAATTGTGATAATTTTGTTTTTGTTTAGGATACCCAAGTCCTAATTTATCTTCTTTAGATTGTGTGTGTGGACAAATGGGTTCTGAAATACCTTCTTGTCTCTTTCCAATTGGTCCTTTTCCTTCATATCCCATCCTTTGCATGATTTTGTAACCATTGCCATATTTCTCTATGGAAATACTGACTTCTATAGTTGTTGCTATAGTTTTATTTTCATCTTTGTACAACCAACTAAGAATGTCCTTGTCTTTAGTTTCCTCTGAAAGTGTTCCAGCTCTAATAAATGCTCCATCAAACATTTTAACTCATTTCTGTGAAATATGTGGTTGAATATTTGTAGGTTTTCCATAGGACTTAGGTGAAAGTGGTAAAGAGTACTTTCCCATTACTTCATCATTCAATTTGAGCTTTTTCTCAAAATTGTGCAATAAAATTGCTTGAGTTTACTTGGTGGGATAGATTGCTTCTCTGTTATGTGGAACTCTTGTATCTTGTGCTGGTTTTAGGTTATTGCAATATTGACTAGAGTCTTCTACTATAGTGATTTCTTGTCCATTATGAGTAAACTTAACACACAGCTGGTATGTAGAAGGAACTACTTGCATGTCATGAATCCATGGTCTTCCCAAAAAAATGTTATAAGATAGATTCAAATCTACAACCTGGCACAATGTGTCTTTTTCCACTAGTCCTTTTTTGATTAGCAACACCACAGTCCCTTTAGAAGAACGCTCTTCCTCATCATAGGCCTTGATAGTTATTTTTTTCTTTGGATCTACTGCATTCTCTGAATATCCCAAAACCTTTATTAAACTTAATGCACAAATGTTTAAGCCAGTTCCACCATCTATGAGTACGCGTTTGACACAAGTTGTATGAATGGTGACTTCAATATGTAGGGGAGCATTATGAGGGTGTTGTAAGGGTGCACCATCATTTTCAAAAAAAAGGATAAGAAATGAGGGGCTATGAGGTGTCCCACAATGTTTTGGAATTGATCCACATCCAGGTCTTTTGAGATCATTGTTTTTGCTAGAGCTCTCTCCAATATTTCCTTATGAATAGGTGAAACTTTTAGGAGCTCCAAAATTGATATTTGAGCGGGTATCTTTTCTAATTCTTCCACTAAGTTTTATTGTCATGAAGTGGATGTTTATTCATTTGTTATACCCAAAATATAACCTTAGCTTTGCTTCTTGTAATGACATTGATTGGTTCTGAAGGTGTTGAGTCTTTGATAATGATGACATTGACCACATCATCATATGTGTAAGTGTAGTTTACCTTGAATTTTCCCTTGTCATCGTTTGGGTTAAATTGTTCACCTTTTTCATAATTTTGGAGTAGAGTTTTGAATGCTAGATGCGATTCATTTGTTTTATGACCATCCACTGTGATAGTTCCATTATCGATTAAATCTTAAATAAGGTGCTTCAATCTTTAACAATCATTGGTTTGGTGTCCTTTGTTTTGATGATAGTTGTAAAAATGATTGTCATTCCACCAACTCGGTTTGACTTGAGGCTCATAATTTCTTGCTTCTGGTAAGGTAATCAATTTATTCGCAAGAAGAGTCTTCAAAGTTGATTCTAATGGTTCACCAATGTTTGTGAATTTCCTTGCGAGGATTGGAGAAGAAAGACTTGGGTTTACTGTTCTCTTAGTTGTTGTTTTTTGGTACTTGACTTAATAAGTTAAAGATTGGTTTTTGTTTGGTAGCATTGTTATCATCATTTCCTCCATTGGTAACATTCCTATTCTTTGACCATAATTTAGGTTTGTCATTGTTATTTTTACCATTGTTGTTGTAGGAACTATTGTAGAGTTTCAACTCTCCCTTCTTTACCATTGCATCCTCTATCTTTAGACCATTCTCAATCATTTTAGCAAAAGTAGGAGGACATTGCATTTTGAGATGATAACTCATTTCATTGGTAAGGTTGTCAATGAATATGTCCATTTTCTCTTGATCTGGTACATCTTTTGGATATCTATTAAACAGTCGTCTCCATCGCTGTAGAAAAACCATGAAAGGTTCACCATTCCTTTGTTTGATATTACATAGGTCTAGCATTGTTATCTCATTTGTTATGTTGTAGGAGTATTGTGAGATAAATCTATTCACAAGTTCTTTAAAAGATTTAATTCTAGACGGTAATCAAGAGAGCCATTCCATTGATTGTCCATTTAAGCTTTTAGGAAATAGACACATTAGGTAAGTTTCGTTGAGTGCAAACTCCATACTCATGGGGCAAAATTCTCTAATGTGATCTTGAGGATCAAATTTTCCATCATATTTATCATATTTAGGGATTTAACAATGTTGTGTGAATGGTATCATGTTTAAATATTTGTCAAAAGGATATGGACAGATATCCTCCAATGAATATTTCTTGGAAGTTGTTCCATTCTGCATATCCTGTATTTGTTGTTGCAAGGTTTTCATTTGTTGAGTAAGAGTTAACAAAGGATTATCAACACGGGTTCTCATTGCATCTTCATAAGTTCTTCTATCACTACGCTCTATTCTTGTTTCATCTTGGTTTCTTGCATCATCATGGTCTCTTCTTTTTCTATCTCCTCTTGTTTCCTCACGATTTACTTGATTTACATCATCGTTATTGGGATCATTAGTGTTTTCATTGTTACTTGTTCCAACATCTTGTTTCAAACTTTCCACATTAAAATTTTGTGGCAATTTAGCTCCTGAATTTGCCAACATTAGGATGTACTTTTTCTTTTTCTTTTCCAATAGTTTTTCCATTAGTTTGTCAAATCTAGAATCTTGTTCAAGGCCTCTAATGGTGTTATTGACTGCTTCTTCATCAACATATGTGTACCCAAATATTTGAAATATTGAATCGTCATCGTCCATTTGTTTTTGTCTTCTCAACTGCTCGTGTTGAGCTCTAGTCCAAACTGGCATGTGATTGATTTGAAAACTTCCAAAGTTTTGATTTTCTAAAATCGAACTCTATATGTGATCATTGGTTTAAGAAGATAAGCTTTGTTGATTTTACCACCGTTATTAGTGCATTGTGATAAGGCATCTTTTTGTTGAAAAGCACGTGCTTGCAAAATTTCTTCGTCAAACTCCGTTCCGTAACCACGTAAATAGTGATGAAAACGGTGTAGGAATGTTCTATGTTTTAACAAGATCTTGTGATTGATGTATAATAATTTCCTCTTCTTCAATATAGCCTTCCAACTTGGTTTTCTTTTCTTGAGGCGATATCTAAAATTCATATAAGCATCTAATGATTTACAAGTTGTTTGATTCCAATGTGAGTGCAATCTTGATTTTGATAAAAACCTAGGTCCAAAGAGGAACGATATATCCAAGATAATGAACAAAGGTTGATATGATCAAGTTTTGTGATAAAGGATTTGATATATCCTGATAAGAAACTGATAGTGATGTTGATTTGCACTTGAGATGGTTGAATCACTAACTTGCTAGATGTTTATGCTTAAAAAAACCTTTGGAAAATAGCCTATTTGATTGATAATTTAATTGTTTGACTAGTTTGAAGACTTGTGACAGTTGAAAATAAACCTCCTCAAAAAAGGGTATTTGAAAATGATGTTGAAATTTTGGTATGATATGCGGAAATGCTCACTGTTGCAGATGCGAGAAAACAAATGCACTAACCTATTGATCAAAAGCGATGTTCTGCGCAACAAATGCACTACTTAGTTAAACAAAAGCGATGTACTGTGCAGTAAAAGCGAGAACCTAAGATGCAAAAGCTCTATTTTAGTTGTAAAAGCACTGTCTTATTGAGCAAATGCGTGATCCTAAAGGTCAAAAGTGTTGTACTGTTGATCAAAAGCATTGTTTTAAAATGAAAAAGTGTTGTTCTGAGTTGCAAAAGTGTTGTTCTACATTACAAAAGTGTGATTCTTACTGTGCCAAATGAATTTTTTAGTTTTCCAACAAGTTCTTGGATTTTTGACTCATTTTAGACTGATGATTTAAGTTTTTGACCATTTTGAGAACATTTTGCAGACATAAAAGACACAATGTTTAGAAAGGAAAGTGCATAAGCAAGCACAAATCCTATGGTAGGCCAAGATAATAATTGTTGAATCTCACATGGGGTTTCCCCCGAGGCTACGCTATTCAAAGCATATATTTAGGTGCTTTACCCCACTGGCTCCACCCTCGACACTCACTTCTCCAAGGAAACCAAGCACCAGTTTCCATGAAACTCCCCATGGCAAACTGCATATCTCTACTAAAAATCGTATGTGTGTGAGGCGCTTCAGAGGTCCGACCTCCCACGCCAATAGTTAGAAGGATTTTGGCAACTAATACAAAAGGGTTTTTAGTAAGGGCTTCTGATCATGAGGCCATAGATGTAGCACTTTACACTCTGTAAATACAGAAGGTTCCTAGCCTATAGAGGTTGCGCTCCCTATGGTTTATGGGGAAACATTATGTTGGTATGAACTAATCAACACATGTTGTCTAGGACTTTCATCATAGACATGATTTATTTAGAGTGGATCAGAAGGAATCAGTATTAGCCCGTTTCCACTTGGGTAGTTCCTCTCTCACTGGCCCCCTCAAGGTAGCTCAGGAAGACATGCCCTCTAAAGGTAAAACATGAAATAAAAGTAGGTCTATCTTTATGATCACCGTATTAGGGTGAGAGCATAGTCACCTACTACTTTCAAACAAGCACGATAGACAATGGTTATTTTACCCTTTAAATACTACCTTACTGAAAACACATGATGCAAGTTGCATGTTGTTCACTTATCCCTTAGTTAAGCTAGGTGAAACATGTATGATTTTTTACTTCCCAAAATACTCCTAGTTAAACTAAATGAGAAAATGCATTAAAGTTGCTCAAAATGAAACCTGCAAGCACACAAGTCGGTAATTTTGCAAAAATTGGTCTTGGACAATCGAACCTACAAAGATCTGTTAGCAGAAAGATTACAAAATTTCAATTTTTTTTTTGTAGAGTTAAATGAAAATGCTAAAACAAAGAAAACGGTATCCTATTGAGCAAAAGCGATAACCTGCAAAACAAAAATGCTAACCTGTGCAATGAAAGCGCTAAACTGTTAAGTAAAAGCGTGATTTCTTAAGCAAAAGCGCTAATCTAGGAAGCAAAAGAGCTAACATGTAAGACAAAAAAGCTAACCCATGCAATGAAAATGCTAACTTAAGGAGCAAAAATGCTAAACTGAGGGTCAAAAGTGCTATCCTAAGATGTAAAAGCACTACCTTATTTCACATAGGTGTGAAACAGGTTTAAAAAAGTGTTAATCCATTTCATTAGCAAGAATTGGACAAAATATTAGAAAATGAAGTGTGAGGCCTCAGCTCCACGATGGGCGCAAAAATGTGTCAACTTAATTTTCACCTCAAAAATTAAACTGCAAACTCATTAGTCTATCATACAAATATAACTCAAGCTTCAACCAATGAAACAACATGAAATGAAAAAGAAAATAAAAGATTATACCTTCATGATTTATGTATCATTGTGTCGTAACCCCATTGTTCTTGGTTGCAAATGATTTTTCTCTCTAACAAGCACTGGTAGCTTCCAAGATGGCAAGCGTGGAATGGACTGGTAGTTGATATGATATGCAAAGATAAACTATGATAATGATTTATGCTAAATTGCTCAAAAATAACTCTAAAAATGCTAAGAAAATAAACTCATAGATGCAAAGATAAAGACTCCTAATTGATTATAAGATTGGCTATTAGTTTCAAAAATGGCTTAGGAGACCTCTATTTATAGATTTTTGACTGCAAAAGCTTAGGTGGTGGAGATCAATGGTCCTAATTAAATCTTGAAAATTGGATGGCCATGAGCAAGAGGTTAAGATGTAAGAGATAAAGGTGGAAGATGTTCCTGCTACATCTATAGGATGGAGGAAAAGGTGGAAGGAAAGGTCAAGTGTCATTCATCTCATCTTGACTGAGAAGAAGACTTGAGAGAATATAAGATAGTTGGAGAAGATTTAGGGATAAGAGGAGAAATGGACTCAACTTCCTCCAAAGATGTAGGAAGGTTGGAGAGAATATAGGGAGGTTGAGGAATGTTTGGACGTACACATTATTTGAAGAATAAATTTGGAAGTTGAAGATAATGATGCATATTAATACTAAAAATATAAATATCTTAGGCACATGATTGATGAGTTGGCAAAGAAGAAGTGATGTGGAGATGAGGGAGATGAGGAAAAGGAAGATTAAATAATTAAGAAATTATTTAATTGATGAGACTATAGGATAGTGGATAAAAGTATAATTAAATATAAGATATTTAATTAATTGATTAGAAGAAAGGATAAATGAATTAATTAATAGAAGAATATGAAATGAATTAAATAAATTAATCTTTTCAAATTAACTTTTAGTAGAAGAATAATTATTAAATAAATATAAAATATTTATTTAATTCCTCATAGCCAATTTTATGTGTATACACAACAAATGCAAGTGCATGTGCCAGCTTACCAGCTCCCAAATGATAAAGATGACAATATTGCTGAAAATGTTGATTTCTTAATAGATGAAGTTAGAGCTCCGACTTCCTAGAAGTTTGTATCTGGAGATGATTTCATCAATACAAGTGATTTCAATGTGTTTATTAATAAATTCATGGGAATGAAATTGAATGAAAGAATTTTTGATACCCCCTCAAAGAAAATAGATGAGGTTGTCAAACAATTTGGGCAGAGGTCCATGAAGAAACCAAGGACATGACCCTAGATAAGGGAAGACAATTGCTAAAAGAAGTAGGATGTATGCTCTTTCTAGGGACATATATGTCCTCTTCCATTTCCTTTGACAATCTCAGAAGATATCAAAATTTGGATATGAAGTTAAGTGATGAAGGAATAGATAAGTTGTGCTATGATTTAGATTTTAGGCCTAGTGACAAAGTGTTGTCTATATGGTGTTTGTATCCACCTAACAAGAGGCCTATCACCATTGCAGATCCACAACATATTTTGGGGTAATTTATAGTTTACAGGGTGTAAGATATTATGACAAAATAGGTTGCAAATTTGAGTGTAAATACTACATTATTTACCAGGGTTGCAGTAGAGAGGCTCACAACTAAGAATGAGGAGCTAGACCAGAATAATTGTGAGCTAAATGAGAGATTAAGCACCTCTACACAAAAAGGTCTTCTATTATTTGCAGAGCATCATGCTACTCAATTGAAGATTGACCTAGTCATTGAGAAGGAAAAGAGGATAGAAGAAGGAAGACGACTGCCAAGGTTCAAGAGGAAACTGAAAGGCTTATACTTAACGATCTCAAAATTTATAAGTTCAAAATGGCTCAGAAGTTGATTGAAGCTAAATTTGCATGGATGCTACCTCATTTCCAAGGAATGTGGAATAGGTACCAAGATATTGCTGGTCTTGTCAAAAGGTAGAGGAAGGTAGAGTTTGGATTGAAATTGACTCAGAGGTACATAAAGAGAAAGCAAGAATCATTACAAATTTTTGAGCAAAATGGAAGTCATTTTTATAATGATGCTCAATTGCAATTAGTAACTAAAATGGATGAGACAAAGGCTATATTGTTAGAGATCGATCTATTGTTAAATGAACATCATAAATATCATGGGCATCTAGAGAAGATAAAAATGAACCTAAGTGGAAAGAAGATCTTGGGAAAGTATTTCTCCATGACACAATGGATGAAGTGTTTGATGATGTTGACCAAGTAGAAGAAACCTTCATAAGCAGCTAGAAGGAATGTCACAAATGGAGTTCAGTGTGAGGTTATTGAATAGACAAAATGCTTTGGTGGCTAATGAAGCTTATGAGAATCATATAAAGGCATGCACTGAATTCTTGCAAAAGGAGAAATGATTGCTCATGAAGACCATATTCTAGTTGAGGCTAATGAGATTTTGAAACATGTGCAGATGGCCTGAAGCTTGTTTGGCTCCTTTGCTATTATAAAAAATAATTCAAGGCCATCTGCAAGTTAATTTGAAAAATTCTCTTGGGTGGGTAGAATGTATTATGTTTGAGCTTTATGATAATAGAAGATATTTGTAGACTCTTTACTGCTTTATGAAATTGTATAGACAATTGAGTTGAATGAACTGACTACAAGCAAATTCAGATTGTCTCCTATTTTATGTGTTTACTTATATGAATGAATGTGTCTACGATGCATTATTTGTCTTCACAATCAATTGTGAATGTGTAGTATGAATTGCATGTTTATTTCAAGGAAAAAAATTAATTATATAATTATATTACAGCAAGTTAGACACAACTTATAGTGATTTTTAAGTAAAAACAACAAATCCATGAGGAAGCTTCTGCAATTTATCAATTTCTTTATTATAATGCAAAGTTGAAATAGGATACAAATTAATGGTGCAATAGAGGGATAGACAAACTTGCATCTACCTTCAACAATTAACACCAACAATCAAATTGTAATGGGACAACCTAATTGGTCTCATTCAAGTTCATAGAGGGTATTGCCATGATTTTAAATAATACAAATATAATTCCTATAGAGTTGTATAGAGCATGCACAGTGCCAAGTTGTTTGATTGATTACCTTCTAGCACCTTTAAATTTGATTTGACATATGAATTTTCATCAACCCATGTACCTACACATTTGGATCACCATGTGAGACCCAAATTTGTATTGAAATTTTATTTAGAACATATTTTATCTTTTGTCGAATTTTATTTCACTACAAAATATGACTGGTTGGTGAAAGAAACTTACACCAAGAAGTAGGTAGCAACAAATTGGTTAAGTTATCCTAAACATTCACCATCGAGAATATTCATTGCACTTGAAGCCAATAATTATAAAACCAATATTAGATTTGATAATTTTTTTTTAAAACAATCTAACATATGGGATTACATAGTGAAGAAGAAAGTAGAATGTTTTGAAAATACACCTTGTTCATATAACAAAATATGAATTTTTTTTGTTCTCTTTCTTCTAATTTGTATGTATCATTCCTAGCATTGTAATATAAGTTTGATGTTGCTATGATAGAATCAAGTTCCACAAAAGCATGATCTCTCAAATCATACTTGTACATGTATTGCCCCTTTATTCTATTGTACCAACATAATTGAATCTCGAAGTCTTCTGGCCCATCGAAAAGATCAATGTCATTATGGTAATCAAACATCCTATTACAATTCTTCCTCTTTATTATTTGAACTCTTCCAATGTACCAGGTTCTACAAGAAACACCTTATCTTGTACTTCGAGAAACACCTTTTCTTGTAGCATGTTTAGTGGGAGGTATTGAATTTCTCTCAAACAACACCCCACAATTTGATCCAATAACAATTCCAAAGCTAATTGAAGCACCCTTTTGTGAGGCCCTCTCATCTTGCCTAAAGTAGACCCCATTTCTTACTTTAGTCAACCTATTTTTGGATAACATCTGATTTCCATTCAACTGACTAACCAAGCAAGCTTTGAACATATCCTTACCATCAAGTCGTACCACTCATTTTACAGTTTTTTTAATATATCAAAGGAATCTAAAATTTCATCTAACTCATGCCTCCACTCACTTTCCATTATTTTCAATTCACCATGATTGTGTGTCACTAAAGACATAGATTGGAGTATAGAGTTGGTGCAGAGTCATCAACTAATTCATCCACAACTTGGAATACTGGATAATTTTGGTCCTTTGTCCATGGTTTAACCCATCAAGAAGATACTATGGGATTCTCTAGTTACTTGCCAAGAGATAATAAAATATCTTGTACATCCTTCAATCCTATCTTGAGGGCTTCTATAATTTTATCATATATAGATATTGAATCATACTCTGATAATATTTTAATGTTTAGTATCCTTTCTTGGTGCAATCTATTCTAGATACTTTCTTGCTTCTTATGAGATTTATTAAAATGAAGCCCTTGGGGTTTTGATTCTTCTTATGCAACTCTATTTAGGGTTCCAATGATGTGAAGAAGTTGGTGAGATCATAGGCCCTTTTTTCTCCAACCATCCCACCAACTTTGCTAAAGAAGTTCTCACATACATTTGACCCAATCAGGTGCAAAACACATGGCAAGTGAGAGTATTGATCTCGAAACAATCTCAACAAAACTATGAGACATAAAAATGTCAATGTAGTCAACAACAATAATTAGATATGTCTTTGTACCTAGTGTCCTCTCTACCCTTCTAGTGGATGTTCTTTTCATCTCTTTCAAACAACTCTGAACATTCCTCGAAGCAATTCATTATGTCGAACCCCAAATCTGTCAATCTATCCCCTCTATATCTTCACTTTTAAGCTTGTGATCATTCACTTTAAAAGTATTATAAACCATCCTAACATGATTAAAACTTATCAGCTCTTCTCCTAAAATCAAATCTCATTGATCACTAAATAAAGGATTCACTAGCTCTTTTCCATTGTGGATGTAGTCCTGGTCATGCAATCATGTTACATTGAAACCATTAGACAACCCACTTAGTCTCCACCCTTTCCAAGAAATTCAATACTGAATACCTTCTATTGAACAATAGTCTTGTTGGTAAGAGACACTGCATGCATGTACAAATGTTGTCATTCATGGCAACTAGTGTCTGATATCCAATCCACAATTCATGTTTTGATCATTTTGGAAGATTGATTGAGTATTTGTGAGGTCTGGTGGAATAATAGTGTATCCGACAGAGTGTACAATTTGTTGGTTAGCGGATCATTTGTGCTACGTATTTTTCTTTTTAGATATTAGAGATGCATTGTGGTCATGTAATATGCCTCATTCCAGGATTGTGGCCTCCGGTGATAAGTTTTGGGTGAGTTGGAAGATCCGATAGACAAGTTTTGGTCAGAATAGTGGTTATCAGTAGTAACATGTCAAAATTCATTATGCAAATCAATTTTAGTGATTTTTTGTGTGTTTGAGGATGTTGAGCCAACATGTGGGAAGCTTGTGGACATTTTATTTTGGTCCGCATGGTTGTTTTTGGATCAGGTTGAGCTGACTTGGGTAACACTTTTCATTTGTGTGTTATGCACTTTTGGGCCAACGTGATGAAGACCTAAAATAATGTTACATATATATATGAGTGATTGTTATGACAATTTTTGATATTAGTAGTTGTGTGGAAGTGTGTGTGAGAATTTGTGTACAGTTTCACGTGTGTGGTTGAAGGATTTGTGCTCCAGAATACAACAAAGTATCAAAACAGAGCAGAGTTGCAAATCAGATTTTTTTGTGCTTAACTGAAACTATTTCCGAAATTTGTAGATGTTCTTTATCAGTTCAATCATTTCAATTATTATGTGTAATCATTTTGTAAGGTAGTGAGCCTTTTGGGGTTGTAGCCCTTATTGTAATTTTGAGTAGTGAGCTCTAGGCAGTCTGCTTGAATGCATAAGTATTCCCCTCATGTAATATTATTATAATTTTAACAACGTATATTAATAGTTTGTGTCTCAATCCCACCATTTTTTTTCCCTTAACCAAGTTTCCATGTAAAAATCTTGGTGTTATGGTGTTGTTGATCTTTGCTTTGTGTTTCTACACATTACTTTTCTTCATTTGCATTAAGTGGTTGAAAGATCTAGTTAATAAAGTTAAAAATTGTGGAACACTAATTCACCCCCCTCTTAGTGTTCCTTGATTCCAACAATTGGTATCCGAGACTATTTCCTCGGAAGAAGCCTAACAACTTGAGGTGGATCCGGGAAAGAAAATCAATGGATTTTGGTAGTCTTAGACAACAGCTAGTTGATGCTCTTGAAGATCTTGATCATGCTCAAGATGAGAACTGACAAGTGAAAACAAATCTTAAAATTCCAAGGAATACATTGAAACATTAAAAGATCAGTTGAAAAAGTCAAGGGAAAAGAGAAAGGAACTTGTTGATAAGCTAAAAGAGAAAGAAAGTCAAAGAATTGATGAAGAAGCCCCGAAGGAAAAGATTGAAGAGTGTGAGAGACTTGCTAGAGCTAATACAGTTCAGAAGAATGAGATGGGAGCCATTGTGATGATATTGACAAAGGATATTGAAGTGTTGGCAAATGCACACTCCAATGAGAAATTGTAGGTGATCGAAGGTATTGTCATTGATGGCACCCTTACAATCTTATGGCACCGACAGGCACCGACAATGACAAAGATGTTTACCGGCACCCCAGGTGACATGATTTTATTTTGTATTTAATTGTAAAATCTTTTTGTAAGCCGACAAGGTGAATTGTAATAGGACTCATATAAGTATGAGATCTTGTAGGATCATTCATGTAATGAATATGGAATGTAATAGGCATTTACGAACATGTGAATAATAAGGCAGATTTTGGAATAAGGTTTATGGAAGTTGTATGAGCTTAAACCGGTACTGAACCTGGCATAACAGATGCTGAACCGAAGTAGTACATGATATTGGATTTGCATAATACATTTTTGTAAGTCAGTGAGACTTCCCTTTTGTAATTAAGTGGTGAGCTTTAGGCAGTTGGCCTACCTGCATGTGTAGGCCCCCATTGTAAGTAATATTCATTTATTGGCCAATGAGTGAATATTGTGGGTCACAAATCCCACCGAGGTTTTTCCCACACCGGGTTTCCTCGTAAAAAAATATTGTGCTATGGTGTGCTTTCTATGTTGTGGTTATTGATCTTATTTACTGCATTATTTCTGGTTTACCGATACATTGTTTTGGAATGCAATTTGTTTAATAAGTTTAGAAAATCTGTTAACCGACAAGATACTAATCCCCCCCCCCCCCCCTCTTAGTATCTTTGGAAATCCTAACAATTGGTATCAGAGCCTGGTCCTCTATTTTCAAAAGCCTAACAACTTGAGGAAGATTCTGACACCGGTACATATGGAAAACCTAAGAAAGCAATTGGAAACAACTCTTGTAGATTATGATGCAGAAAAAGTTGAAAAATATGAAACTTGAAGATGATCTGAAGGCTACACAGGAAATCATTCAAGGAATTCAAGAAAATATCACTATTGCTAGGAACAAAAGAAGAGAACTTCATGAGAAGATTCAGAGTGATGATGATGATGAAAAAGAAACTCTTAATGATCTTGTAAGCAAGATGAAGCAAGCAAACATGACCTTGAGGAATGAGATGCAAGATATAACTATGAGGTTTTGTAAAGACATTGAAGACCGAAAGAAGAATGAAGATGACTTGACTAGGAGAATCAATGATGCTAGAAACGAAAATCTAAGGCTCAGTCATGAAAATGATATGTTGAAGACAAATATGATTCACTTGGAGCATGATAAAACTAAACTCATGAGACATAAAGATTTCTTAGAAAATGAGTTGGCTACTGCAAATCAACACAAGGAGAAATTCAAGAAAAGCTCAGAAGAACTTGATGACATGCTAAAAATCAGAAACCTAATGGAGATACTAATGGTCTTGGCTTTGAAGTTGGTGAAAGCTCTGGTACTGCAAACAATCATGATCACAATAAACTGGTAAGACAACCTAATGCCTATAAATTTAATGGGAAATGCTTTAACTATAACAAGTATGGTCATAAAGAAAATAGGTGTAGATCTAGAAACTATCAGAACACCAATGCACGCACCAGTCAATGTTCTAAATGCAACAAAATTGGTCATAATTAAGAAAACTACAGAATGAATGTAAGATGTTATGTTTGTGGAAGATTTGGACACTTATCTAATCAATGCAGAACACATACCGACATAGGATATGGAAAAGCTATTCAGAAAAATAATGTGACTTGTTATGCTTGTAACAAGATTGGACATATTGCAAAATTTTGTAGAAGGCACCACCGGCAAATAATAAAGGACCCAGTTTGAAAGGTAAAGAGAAGGTTGAAGAAGTAAAGCAAGAATTTTCAAAACAATGGATTAGAAAGTCAGATCAGAATGTTAATGAAGCTTCCTTCACCGATAGAATAGAGTATCACTCCACCGACAGGAGATTCTTCATCTAATTGAAAAGAAATCCCTTGGGGGTATGGCACCAAATTGAAAAACATGCTAGTTTACCCTTGGTTGATGGTGAGAAGTTGAATTACTTCTTTACCGACAGATATGTTAAGTTTCACTTAACCGACAGGCATTTAATGTGGTAGTTGAAAGGAATGATATTATAAAGCAAGTGTTTTTCACTCTTTTTCATTCACCGAGCATTCAAAATTCCTTAGAGCACGAAAAACTCGAGCGAAGGCATCCACAATGAGAAGTGAAGCAAATCATTCAAGCATTCAAACCTAAAGGCAGATTAAGGTATTTATACAATGGCTTCCTCCTCTGCACCTGAATTCATTGCAAACCCTATAGTAATTGAAGTGATTAAATGCCCTAGGCCCATATTTAAAATCATTCTTGAAGTAGCGAAGAAGGATGATACCCTAGGAGCATTTTCTAAAATACCCAAAGGAGTTGCTTATGTTGAGGATCCTAGAATTTACATACATTGACATATTGAAGAACTAGGTGCTGATGAGATTATGAATATGTATAGTACTATAATATGTGATGAAAATGGTAATGTAAAATAGGAACACAAGATAATTGAAAACCTAGGTTTTGTGGAGATACTTAGCATTCCTGATTTTCCCAAAGAAGTTATAAGGATTGTATTGAGAAGAGTTCATGGGGAGTTATTTTGGCTAGATTTTATTCATGAGATAACAAAAGAACCAGTTAGGGCAGTGACAGGCTTACTTTCCACTGGTAGCAGGCCTGACAAGACTTAAAAGGTTCTAAACAACACTGTAATGACCCTAACCGATGCAACCTTTGACAAGAGATCCCTAAGAGTCAATGATGTAAAGGATATCAATGTAAGACTCATTAGCATGATTCTTGGATACAAAGCTACACATGCCAACAGATTAAACTCTGTTTCTAGTTTATGTATCCAGAGTGCTTATGACTTAGTAAACATTAATGCAAAGATTGTTATATGCGAGTGGTTAAAAGATGAGCTAATAGACAATCTGAAGAAAATTAAGGGTGACAAGAAAGGCACATTCAAATTTGGTAACCTACTTGTATGTCTATTGTTGTATATCACCAAGGAAGCTCCTGGTATTGGTAGAAAGGATTTTGGATTTGACATTCCGGTAGGAAAACAACTTTTGGATATTCTTAATACATGGGAGATGACAGGGAGAAGAACATAATTGAACACTTTCAGGCACTGAAGGCTAGAATGAAAACTAGGGAAAGACTATCTCAATCCATAGTTGATAAATATCAAAATGAGACATGCTTTGTTATAAAGAAGGATGAAATCTGGATGGAGGCAGTGGTTCTGAGGACAGTTTGGGTTACAGAGATGGGTTATGAGGCAGATGAAAACATAATAGAAAGTTATGCAAAATCTCTTCTGAAGCCCCTAAAGAACCAACAAAAGAAGTATTTGGAAATGCAGAAACCATTGAAAGGAAAGTTCAATCACAGAAACAAATAAAGAAAATAGAACAAACAATTAGAAAGGCAACTAGACAAGTAAAAGAAGTCAAGGAAGATATATTGAATATGACTGGTATTAAGGAGAGCAACTTGGAAGGATTACAACCAGAAACACATCTTTCATCGGTTGGTACCTCCTCTGACAACAAAATACCAGTTGAATTCAAAAGGGTAGTAAGAAAAAGAAAACCCTCACCGGTACCCTCACTTGCTCCTGATAGAACAAGACAGAAACAATAGGCAGTAAGGCCTTCGACAAAGAAAATAACACCCAAGAAGAAAAAGGTAAAACAAGTTGTCCCTCCCTTAGACAACCTTTTGAATGAAATAACTAAAGATGGTAACTTGTCAAATGTCAGCAAGTTGTATAACACTTTCACTAATGAAGAAAAGGAAAGCATAGAAAATAGTGTTATTCTACACTTAGATATTTATAAGAAATTTTTGATAGAAGTTGTAGATGATCTACTTAGTGACTTGTACAGAAGGTTAGATGCAAAAAGGTTAGCAATTGTTGAACTAGACAAAAAGATAAAGATAGAGAAATTACTTGCAGTTCACCCAGAAGAGATTGATGAACTGATAAGTGAAGCAAACAAGACTGTATTTTCCACTGGTCACCGACATGTAGCATTAATGGCTAGCAGAGTAAATGAGATCACTGAAGAGATATCAGACAAATGGGATATCTTCTTTGTAGAGAAGGAAAAGCAAGAAGAACTCAAACGACCAAAGACTTTCAAAGTCTATCAAAAGGAAAAGGAAAAAGATAAATGTAAAGGCAAGGTAGGTGGTCCTCCCAGCATAAAAGTAACAGATAACTTGCCCCCACCTCCTTTTGATACTCCACCGACACAAACTGTTGATACACCACCGATAACAAATAATGTGGAGAGTATGGAAACTACACATGAGGATCCTAAGCCTGATTTAGAGGTGTTGTATACGATGAATATTGATACACAAGAAGTCAACATTGTGGTTGATAAGTAAACAACTGAGAAGAGAGATGTGGCAACTGAGCCACCAACAGAAAATGTTGCAGTAGAGACAAATGTTGAGGATACAGTTGGAAACATTGAGATTGAGATTGAAACACACACTGAACTATCAACTGATCCCCTAGATACTAGAAAGACAGATACCACTGGGGTACACACTGAAAAACCTACTGAGCAACCGACTACTGATAAATCTGTTGAGATACCGGCAGTAGACAGTTTAGAGGTACTTACAGAAAAACCAGTAGAAAACACTGAGACACAATCAAAGAAACTGACAATGGAAAGTGTAGTCACATAAATCTGTCCACTTAATTAAATGAATACTTAGTATTTATTTGATTATTTAACCATCAATTAATAATTAATTAAATTAATATTTAATTAATTCATCTTAACCCTCTTCTCCTATTAATTAAATAAATTATTCAATTTATTTGATTTAATTTACTTGAACAAATTTAGACCATTAATTAAATAAATAAATCATATTTATTTAATTAAATCTTCTCTCACATTTAAATAAATTAATATTTATTTAAATTCCCCCAAAATCCCACCTCTCACATTTAAATAAATTAACATTTATTTAAATCACCTTTATCCTCTACCCACTTGTATTTTCCTTCAAAAGCAAGTTGCACAATTATTTTAAATAAATAATTTATTTAAATCACCTTTATCCTCCACCCACTTGTATTTTCCTACAAAAGCAAGTTGCACAACTATTTTAAATAAATTATTTATTTAAAATCCTATTTATCCTCACCCATTTGAAACCTTTAATGGTTTCCCTTAAAGTATTCAAACTTGATGGCTTTAAAGTCTTCAAACTTGATGGCTTCCTTCTATAGTCTTCTTAAGACTTTAATGGTTTTCCTTAAAGTCTTCAAGCCTTTAATGGTTTCCCTCGAAGTCTTCAAGCATTTTAATGCTTTATCTTCCTTTTTCTCATTTAAATAAATTAATATTTATTTAAATATTTATCCAAATGCAAATTACACAATTTAATTGAAATAAATGATTTTATTTTAATTGAAAATACCAAAATTTCTCCCACTTGCATTTTCCTACAAAATCCACTTGCATGCCTAAACCCCTTCTAGAATTTTCTAATCACTTCTAAATAACCTAACCCCTTCTCTAAATTTTGTCACATTCCTAAGCAAAAGGGAAGTCACTTCTCAAACCCTCAAAGTCTTTGATAACCATTAAAGGCTTTCAACCTTCAACCACTAAATAGCTCAAAGTCTTTGATAACCATTGAAGGTTTTCAACCTTCAACCACTTAATCCCCAAAGTCTCCAATAACCATTAATGGTTACCTCAAACCCTCCCACATGGTTAAAACATTTGTTTTGACTCAACTCTACCCAACCCAAAGGTCTCATCAGGCCATTAATGCTTTGACCATGATTATCTCTTAAACATTTGCACAAAGGTTTATCCTTGGATTAACTCTTAATCCAGTGGGTAATCTTAATTTGGACTTGACCCTTAGCCTCTAGATAACCATGAGGTCTTCTCAGGCCTTTAATGCCTCCAACCTCTTCTCTCAACCCAATCCTATGTTGACACTTGTCACCATTTTATTGGTGCCAATTGTGCACATGGATCCCCAACTTTCAAACTTGGCCCTTGATTAAACCATTCAATCTTAACCCTTCGTTTCCCCATTTCTTCTATAAATAGAACCCTTCTCCTCCAGCGCAAATAAAAAGCATTTAGAGTATTGTTGTTATACTGGCATTAGCATAGAGCTTTTTCATAGCATCACTATCTACTCTTGCATAGTATTTGCTTATCATATTCAACCATCTTGAATCTCCATATGGCATCCATGGCTAGTGCTAAAAGCTGAGAGCTACACTCATTTGGGACTTGGAGAGGAGAGGAACAAGGGAGGAGCAACTATGAGCATCTTGATTAGCTATTTTATTCTATGTTTATATGCTTAATATCTCTCTTGATATGCCTGTTTAGGATAATATTTTGTTGCTAACACTAACGTTTGTTTCTTGTGCTCTTGTGTGTGTCGCCATCAAACAGATTTTCTAATCCTTTTTGCAGAGCATCATTTGGTGAACTTGGCGTGAATCCAAACACCAAAAAGATCAACTTTTTTTTTTTAACATGTTTGAATGTTGAAAATGTCACACAGGTTGCACTTTTGACACTGTTTTGGTGCGTTTGACCTTATTTTGGCGCTATTCACCCTATTTCAGTGCTTTTACCTTCTCTGTCTTTCCCTTTCTTTTAGTGCGTTTGTGTTAAATAGCGCCTCTGTTCAAACGCAGACTAGCGCTATTGTAACAAAACGTTTTACAAATCCCCTTGTAACCAAAAAAAAAATAAAAATTAGGCTTGTAGAAGCCCACCAAATAGGCGGATTTTACTAACTATTTTTCTCTTTTGTGCAGATTTAAATTAGATTAAAAAGTAGATTTATATTTCTTACTAACTTGTTTTTTAAGTTGGTTTAAAAAAAAATGAATTCACTTTTTATTTTGGTTTAAAATTAACTTCACATTTCAAATTTGGGCTTTTAAGAAAAGAATCACACATTTGTTTGGGGCTCTTAAAAAGACTTTCATTGTTCCAAGGTAAAGAGAACCACAAACTTATACAAAACAACTTTATTTCTTGCAAGTTAGGAAACAAACTTCGTTTTGGTGCTTAAAATCAACAAAACAAAATTTATTTTCTTGCATCAACTTAAAAGAAATTTACAATCAACACTTTGTTTTGGGGGCAATCTAAAAAGAACAATCCATTTTTCCTTCAAGCTCAAAAACAATTTTACTTCAAGCAAGACGTGTTTTCAATTCAGTTGACTAGGATTTCAAAGTTCCTAGTTTACAAAATATTTTGCCTTTGAAGTTAAAAAAAACACCATGACTGTTGGAGCAACATCTCCAAATAGTTAGATCACATTGCAATGATAGATTAAAAAGAACAAGTGTCTTTCATACTTGGCACACTTGTGCAAAAAGTCAGTCGAGTGGTCCTACCTCTAACACACACTATCCTCTCCCTTGGCTTTCGTGGCCCTAGGTGCAAGAGAAAAGTGTTAGTAACACTCAAAATTTTATCTTTTTAAGAGAGGCCTGCCAAGGGATCGATACTCTTGGGAACGACCTCGAGCGGTAAATCCTTCGTGCCGCTATAGAAATCAGGTGAGAGCGAAAGCTGTAGCCTTGGGTATAGCTGTTCCTATAGTGTAACTGGCCGAAAGGACAAATGGGCCCCACCACCAGTTACAAGGCTCTTAAGTGAGTCACTGCAGAATGAACTTATGTCCAAAAACATCGAACATGACTAAACGCCTTTAAGTAGTAGCCCACCTGTTCTATTGATTGAGGATATTTGCGATATAATTTAGTGCAAGAGCATAGATGGTTTTGCTCCCAAGATACTCGCCATACATATTTCCTTGAGTAGAAACATAGCTTTTTGAAAAGTCACTTGTGGCTTGATAAAAGTGGTGACTCCCCCATCATAGGGATCATCTATTTGTTATGCTCGTGCAAGACTTAGTATATCACATCCTTACCTGCCAAGGTGGGATTCATAAGGTATGTAGTACCAAAGTCGAAGAAATATCAAGATGTGGGCTAAATTTATCACAACTGGCCATTTGACCTTAGGGATAAAAAGTGTTTGAAGTGTGTTCATTTTAAAGACCAAGTACAAATTGAGCCGACTTCAGGCTTTGGAAATACACCTTAAAATACATCTAAAGGAAGGGTCATATACAAGTCCAAAGATTGGGTTGATCTAGACCCATACTCATTTGTGCCTTTTAGGCAACATTCTTGTGTTTGTGTGCTTGCTTTGTTTTCTTGTCAAAGAAAAATCAGAAAATCACTTCCCAAAAACAAAGTATTCATCCAACCAAACATCTGTCAAAACAACCAAAAACATCAAAAACAAGGTACAAACAACAAAAAGTCAAAAAATTTATGACCATTCTTCACATCTTGCGAAAGAAGAAGTGTCATCAAAATATCAACTTGAAAAGAAGACCATTAAGCTCAAAGGCTTTGATCAAAAGGAGGAAATTCTTCTATATCAATAGACAAATCTTTGTCTCCCATAGACTCTTTCTACATCGCATGCGTCTATACCTTCAAGGCAAAACCAACGAATTTGATTCCGAATCATTGAACCGCAAAGCTTTTATGCAATATAGAGCTCTGAGTTATCACAAAAATCAAGGAGGAAAGATTAATCCCAATTTCTTCCCAAACGTTTGCATCACCTACAACATAGCTCGAGAAATACCTCCAACACCTGAAAGGGAAGAGGTAGAGTTTGTCCCATTTGTGACACAGAGTTTTTATTAAAGTTGAAAACATTTTTCATCCATCATCTCACTCATACATCATCACTTCATCATCAATCCGTCCCAACTCTCAAAACATTAAGAGGTTCTTGTCCCAAGTTCTCTTTTAGATATTGCTTGAAATCAAACACATCACATCACTTTTTAGATTGTTTCTACATCTAGGATAAGCTCATCCTAAGAGACACATCTACGCAGGTTAAAACTAGTTCATGAGTGAATCCTCTCATTACTAGGTAGTTAAATCTGTAACACATCTCAGATTTCTCTACACCTTATCACATCAAAACTTATCAAACAAACAAGCAATTCAAAGAAGGAATTTCAGTTACATCCACCTTAAAGGTGTTAGAGATCCATGTGCAACACAATTCACCAACCATCAATCTCTCATTTCAACAAAAACTCATCATCATTTTCACACAACTTCAACAAAAAGCTTATAAACAAAATGGCCCAAACCCGATCACAGTCCAGGCAACGAGAAATAGAAAGGGAAGAAGAAGAAGAGGAAAATCTCAATGAATTTCAAGAAGCACTTGGAGGAAATGCAGATGATGAAAACCCAAGTACTCGCACTCTTGCAGCAATAGAAAGGGCTCAGCATAACCCTCTCTTTAACAGACTTTTTGATGAAATACTCAGGAGCAATGCAGATGCTCACTTCTTAAGACTCGCTCAAGAAGGAGCAAAACTCCCCTCTAACTTTGATCTTGCCCAATTAAGATAAGCATCAGAAAGACAAAGTCGCCATGAAGAGGAAAGAGGTAGAGATCCCATCAGATATAACATTCCTCAAGGTAACCCACCACCTCCTCCTCCAAATGAAATGGAGATGTTGCGGCAACAAGTCGAGAATCTCGCCCAACAGCTTCATAGTGGTGTCAAGACTAACCAATTCTCACTCAATGACATCTGTCCCTATCCTTTTGATAGGAATCTTTACATGCCACCATTTCCACGAGGATTCGAAACACCCAAATTTGAAAAATATAGAGGAAAGGGGGATCCTCGCGATCATGTCCAAGAATTTCATTCCGCTTGTCCTGAAGTAGCATATGAAGACACATACCTAATGCACCTTTTTCCCCAAAGCTTGGGAGGAACAACCACATCATGGTTTTCCCGACTACCAGGTGGCATTAGAACATTTGAGGAACTTATCCAAAAATTCTTCGCTCATTACTCTCATAACATTGAATGCGACATCACCATGGCTGATCTATGCAACACCAAACAAAAACCAGGTGAACTATTCTCAGTATTCCTGCAACGATGGCACCAAATGTCTAGCAGATGTTCTATTCAGTTACCTGAATGAGAACTAGTGGAAATATTCATTTCCAACTTAAATGAAGAAATGGAATTTCACCTAGATGTCAAAGACACAGACTCTTTTAATGATATGATCACCAAGGGTTTAAAATGTGAATGGGCACTCATCAAGAAAGGACTCATCAAAATATTTAATGAACCAAAAGATGGTCCTCGCCCACGCTTCAATAGTGATAAACCAAGCTTCTGGAATAAAAACAAGAATATCGTCAACGATGGAGTTGTGGATGCCCGGACTATCCAAAATGCACAACCTATGGTTCGATTTGCAGGACAGAATCCTCCACCTCAAAACAACACAAATGTTCCTTCTAATCAAGGTCGCATCACATCTCACGATGAACCAAGACCTCATCAGCAAAAACAAAAATGCCCATACACTCCCTTAGGGGAACCCATTGAAACAGTATTGCGACAACTCATTTCTCAAAATTTGCTCACTCTGCCTAAGCTATCAAACTATGAGCCTCAGGTCAAACCAGCATGGTGGAGAGATACTGAACACTGTGAATTCCATCAAGGGAGAGGACACAAGACAAGTAATTGTCACCGATTGAAAGATCTCATTCAGGATCTTATTGATCGAGCAGAAATTGAAATTGAAGGACATGACCCAAAAACAACAAATAATGATCATCTGATGTTCAAAAATCCACTTCCATCACAAGATCAAAGGGGTCCTTCCACTTCTAGGCGAGGCACTGATACCACTGATTATACACAGGCTGCGTATAATTACATTGTAAATCATCTGTATGATGCCAATGAACAAGTTGCAACTATAACCTTCAAAAATCCCAACTCAAATTGCAATGTTGTTACGCGTCGCAACAAAGTTACCATAAAGGTAGCTCCACAAGGCACCACCTCCATCCCAAAGCAGTACAATCTTGTGGAACAATTAGACAAAACCCCTGCGCTTATATCCATTTTAGAGCTTTTGCATCTATCGCCATCTCATAAAACTATCTTGGATCAAGCACTCCAAGAGGCGTCAGTCCTTGCAAATCTAAATACAGACCAATTTCAAGCCATGGTTGGAAATCTAAAGTCATCACCTTGTCTCACTTTTTTCGAAAGTGACAACTCTTCCTTCCAGCAACCGCATAATGCCTCACTCCACATCGAAGGATTTATTAACTAGCATAGGATCAAGCGAGTCTTGATAGATAATGGAGCATGCCTGAACATTTGTACACTACAGTTGGTCACAACATTGGGCTATGCGGTAGAATTAGTGGATCCTCGTAAGAAGATCACAATCAAAGCCTATGACGATGTAGAGCGTTCATCCAAAGGAGCTGTGGTACTACCAATCCGTGTGGGCCCTGTGGTAAAGCACATCATCTGTCAGGTTCTGGACGTTCCTCTGCCATACAATCTATTATTAGGGAGACCTTGGATACATGCCATGCAAGCTGTTCCATCTACCTACCATCAATGTATCAAGTTCCCACATAACGGTGTAGAGATCACAATTCTGGGTGATGCAAACCCCTTTTCATTTTGCCATAATATCAGCCATCAACTAGAGATTACTGTTCCTAATAATAGAGAAGCCATTTCCTCCACATCATATATAAGTCCAGCCTCTCTTGCCAGTTCGAACACCACTATACCAAAGCAAGAAAAGCTTAAGATGAAAATAGCAGAGGAAGGTCCTGGGGAATACAACTTGAGTCAACTCTTTTGTGTGGGACAAATGCCCACTTCTCCTCGAACACATGGTAAACCACAACAGTTACTCCAGCAACCACTAAATATGCCTGCATGTGCTTTGACGCCTTTCATCCTTGGAAAGAGTCAAGAAGAAGAAACCCAAGATGAGGACTTAGCGGACTGGATCTATAAAGATCCCATCACCACTAATATACCGCAAGTTAGACTTCCTACAGATCATTATGGCAAAGGTCTCCTCATTATGCAAAGAATGGGATATGATGGTCAGAGTGCTTTAGGATATTGCAAACAAGGATGACATGAACCTCTGCTACCACAATTAAAGCCCAAAGGTAATACAGGCCTAGGCTTTGAAAAAGAGATATTTCCTAAACTCAAATTCAAAGGAAAACCCACCAAACCATTATGTCAACCTACTACAAAAAGGACACCTTTCATTATCAAAGCAGCCTCAAGCACCATCCTGACTGCCCCATCGAGGCTCACAACCCCAACACAACCATCTACAATACCAATCATCCCACTAATCAAACCAGTAATCCCATTCGCACCAGCCATTACATCCATAGTACCATTAGCAGCAGCAACTGTATCAGAACCCGCAGCAGCATCTATGGTACCAGCAGTTCCCGTAGAAGCCACTGAGTCAACACTGCCGATACTTCCTATGCCAGATTCTTTTATCCCCATCAAACTTCCTGTAGCACCGATCACTACAAAGGTACATCAACCAATTACACCTGTAGTGTTTAACTCAAAAGACATCCCAGTATGGTATAGCAATCGGATGCTGGAAAGTGATTTAGAGACCGACTCACATGAGTGGGAATTTGATTCTGTACAGCTTAACACTTCAGATGAGGAAGACACCTCACCACCTCCACCACGCAAAGACATCCCTATTCACGGAGAAGCACAGATAAAGACCACTTGGGTTCCTGAACTGGAAACATCTTCCACAGACCCTATGTCTCATCCTACACCTGATTCTGACAGGGAGAGTACCATTAACGACCTTCACCATAACGTCTTAACCCTCACTGATACATCTAATGCACTTAACCTAATCGATGAAGTAATGCCCATTATCCACCCTGAACTCATCGAATGGAACCAACCAAATCCCCCATGTCTTGACTTCTTCCAAAATGATGAGGCCATCATTGACTTTTTGGAATTAAGGGATAACCTACCAAGCGGGGATCACAAAGCTGGATTCGCCATAGAACTAAATAGCGCAGCATACTTCGGGGCGGATGCCAAACCTTTCAGCTGTAAAAATATAACAATAAAACATGGATCTTCTAGTGAAAACCACACTGTGGCACTGTTTGATCCGACAAAAGTAAAAAGAAAGAGCGTATCCAATGGTGAAAACCTCTCTGAGGTGCCTGAGGATGAAGGGTTTGACATTCTCCCTGATAGTGCACAATAGGAATGATCAACAATTCTCATCGAGGAAACCAAAGAATACAATGTGGGGACTCCTGACATTCCTCATCTCATACATCTGGCATCTCTTCTCACTCCAGAGGAATAGCCTAAATTTATAGAGTTCTTCCAGAAGCGTCAGATCAACTTTGCATGGTCATATGCAGACATGCCTGGGCTTGATCCTAATTTAGTCATGCATCACCTCACCATAGCAGAAGGAGCCAAACCTATCAAGCAGAAGCTTCATAAGATGCATCCCCAGATTGCAGTGCTAGTCAAAACAGAACTCAAGAAACTCCTAGATGTTGGTTTCATTAGGCCAATTGATTATGCAGAATGGATCTCCAATATTGTGCCTGTCGGCAAACCAAAAGGGGGCATCCACATTTGTACTGACTTCATAGATCTGAATAAGGCCTGTCCTAAGGATGACTTCCCCCTTCCAAATATCGACATCATAGTGGATCTGACAGCAGGACATGCCATGCTTTCACTCATGGATGGCTTTTCAGGATACAATCAGATAAAGATCGCACCAGAAGATCAACATAAGATAGCCTTCACATGTCCATGGGGCACATATTGCTGGAATGTAATGCCTTTCGGCCTCAAGAATGCAGGAGCAACCTATCAAAGAGCAATGACCACCATCTTCCATGACATGATGCATACCATGATGGAAGATTATGTGGATGACTTACTAGCAAAATCACTCACCAGAAAAGGACATCTCCACATCTTAGATAAAATCTTTGATAGACTGGAACAATACCATGTTCGACTCAACCCAAAGAAATGTGTCTTTGGAGTGATCTCCGGGAAGCTTCTAGGATACATTGTCTCAAGCAAAGGTATTGAGGTCGACCCAGCAAAGGTAAAAGCAATCATGGACATACCACCACCAAAGAATATCAGTCAGCTAAGGACATTACAAGGGCGACTTCAATCCATCCGAAGATTCATTGCATAATTGGCCGATAAGTGTCACCCATTTACACATCTGCTACACAAGAACATCTGCTTTCAGTGGGATGCCCGATGCCAGCAAGCATTTCAGACGCTTAAAAACTATCTCATGAATCCACCATTGTTGATGCCACCAGATCCAAGTAGACCATTGTTACTCTATATCTCGGCAACAAGTACAACATTAGGTGTATTACTGGCACAACATAATGCAGAAGGAAAAGAGTGTGCTATTTACTACATCTCTCGCACACTAGTAGGCTATGAACTCAATTACACCCCTATTAAGCGAGCTTGCCTAGCAGTAATCTTAGCAGCCACTAAACTGAGGCACTATCTGTTAACACACAAAGTACAACTCATTGCAAAGATTGATCCACTCAAGTATTTACTCAGCAAAGCAGCATTGATAGGTCACTTAGCCAAATGGGTGATGATTCTAAGTGAATTTGACATCGAGTATGTAGACCGTAAAGCTATCAAAGGTCAGGTTATTGCAGATCAGTTGGCTGATGCACCACTCACAGGCGATCATCCTCTTATTTCCAATTTTCCAGATGAGGAGATATTCATGATCACAGCAGCACAACCATGGAAACTATATTTTGATGGTTCATACACTAGGCATGGCTCGGGGGCAGGCATTCTGTTTATCGCACCTCAAGGTGATAGCATCCTGAAGTCTTATAGGCTCACATTTCCATGCACAAACAATATAGCCGAGTATGAGGCCTTGATCACAGGACTCAGGTTAGCCATCCAATGGAAATTGCAAGAACTGCAAGTATATGGCGATTCCCAACTAGTCATTCAACAAGCAACTGATGAATATCAGACCAAAGATGATAAACTCATGCCATATAAGAAAATGGTGGACACTCTAAAGACATCATTTACTACTATCACTTTTGAGCAGATACCAAGAGATCAGAATCGCGCTGCTGACGCTATGGCTACCATCGCATCTCTCCTAGATCTTCCACAAAATTCAACACGCTACGAGTTCTTGGTAGAATAGCTTTGGATCCCCGCTTATGATATCCCTGAAATCAAGATAATATGTCGCCTTGTCGGTCCTAAATCCCCATGGTACGGTGAGTTCTACACCTATCTTCGCGATCATACCCTTCCTCCCAAACAATCAAATAACCAACGTAAAACCTTCATTCGCCAAACTGCTCGATATACCATTATTGCCGAAACCCTATACCGACGTGGTCTTGATGGTACTCTCCTTTGATGTTTGGAACAAGATGAGATAACTAAGGCTTTGGAAGAGGTACATGAAGGAATTTGCGGGACTCACTCAAGTGGTCCATCACTAGCCAAGAAACTCCTGCGAGCTGGATATTATTGGCCATCTATGGAAAAAGATTCCTACTACTTTGTTAGGAAGTGCAAGAAATGCCAAGTTCATGGCGACTTGATACATGCACCAACTCAGGGACTGCAACCAATCACGACACCATGGCCTTTCTGTCAATGAGGCCTTGACCTTGTGGGTAAGATTCATCCATCTTCATCCAATGGCCACAAATTCATTATTACCGCCACCGAATATTTCACAAAGTGGATCGAAGCTGTTCCACTTACCCAAGTCACCGGCAAGCAGATCACCTCAATCATCCTCAACTACATCATCTGTCGGTATGGTGTGCCCATGTCCATCATCACAGATAACGGTCTCCCTTTCAAAAATCAGGATGTTCGTGAACTTTGTGAGAAATTTCATATCCAACACCGCTTTTCCACCCCCTATTACCCACAAGGCAATGGTCAGGCCGAAGCATCCAATAAAAACATATTAAGAATCCTCAAAAAGACAGTTAATGATGCCGGCCGTGACTGGCATGTTCAACTAAATCCAGCGCTATGGGCATATCGAACTAGCATTCGAACCCCTACAGGTGCAACTCCTTATTCATTGGTCTATGGTGCAGAAGCTATCTTGCCTATTGAGGTTGAGATACCATCATTACGGGTTTCCTTGCACAATCTCATCGATGATGAAGCCTACAGAGTATCCCGTCTTCAGGACTTAGAGTTACTTGATGAGAAACGATAAGCTGCATACAATCACCTCAAAGCCTATCAGCAGCGCATGAGCAGAAGCTACAATCACCGAGTTAAACCTCGTACATTTGAGGTAGGTGATCTTGTTCTACGAGAGAATCCTCACAACCAACCAAACAGAGAACATCAGGGCAAGTTTGAATCAAACTGGCTGGGCCCATATGTTGTCACTGCTGTGTTTGGGTCCGGGGCATATCAGTTGGCTACATCAGAAGAAGAACCGCTTGCAGATCCAATCAACAGCATGCACCTCAAACGGTTTTATACCTAAGCTGTACAGAGCATCAGGCTCCCCTACATACCATAAAATACCAAAAACATTTAGAAAAATGTCCTGAAGAAATACAAAAACATTCAAAAAAGTAAAGAAAAATCATGCATCCAAATGGTGAACAACCACTCCGGTGGCACCTTGGGTAAGTACGATGGTGAAAACCTGGCAAACAGGCGCCACTCGTAAAGGCTATGGCTCCATTGTCTTTCAGACTTGTTGCGATCACATCTACTTCATACATACATCCATCCATCCAAAAAACATGGCTTGTTATTCCTCTGCAATTATGATAGTACTCCATACATCTTGCATCCCACTTTTTCATAGTCATGTCTAAAACTGGGGGCAATGCCTTTAACCTATTGATGGAAGTGGATTCTACATTGTCTTATGATTCATTAAGTTCTTCATTCAAACAATCATCAAAAATCCAAAAACATTCAAAAATATCTCGCAAAAATACCAAAAACATTCAAAACAATTCAAAATCCAAAAACATCAAAAAAACAACGAAAAACCATCGAAAATCAATCAAAAACATGGCAACACATTGTACATACTCATCCATGTAGATACCAAAACAAGCATTGACAAAATTCTCACACGATGACCATTTACCAATCGAACCACACAATCAACATCAACAATCAAAACTGTCTTCAACAAGGATGCATTTTCTTTGACAAGAAAATTATGTTAAGCTATCAAATACTTGGTTGATTTGTGAGTACAATCGTTCGTTTATCTGTATCAGGATCTTCTAGCATTGTTTTGTATCGTTTGCGCATTATTTTCGATGAAGTTCTGGGGCATGCACTAATGGTGTCTACGTGGGAAGTTCACTAAGCTATGTGATCATAGGCAAAAATACAGTCATAGATCATTACGGCTTGCTGACTACAACGTATACCTCGACCATATGGGCATGCACCATTACCAAGGATCCTTATTCTTTATTCTTTATGTATATACTGTTTGTTTGTAGGTACAATGCTCTTCCTTTGGTTCTTCCTACCTCATCCAAACTGGATAAAGGTTTTATCTCTTATTACGGTATGCACTTGTCTCAGGATATGATCAGCCTAAGATCAAGGAGGACGATCCAATTCATGCATGAAAGGAGATAATCCTTGTCTGTTCCGCAAGCAATACTCAGGTCAACTTGATCCATTATATCAAGTTGCTTGTATTAACTTGCTATATCAAAATCCATGTAAGAAATACTCTGGTCATCTTGAATCTTTATGTCAAGTTGCTTGTATTTTCTTACAACATTTTAAAGCTCAATGATGAAAAATAAAGCACTATGGATCGTCATCTCATCTCATCTGTATATATTGCATTTCGTTGCATTCCATCCATCCATACATTCATAAATAGCTGCATATCATTCATACATAGTAATGACAATGGATACTCTATTTTCCTCTTCTTCCATAGGAATGTAATAGGTTCTCCATTTCTTCTATCTAACATCGAACCCCCCCCCCCCTCACCCTCCCCATCTCTATAATCAGCATCACATACCCTACATCGTTTCTCAATCAACCCAATCAAGCCACGTGCATCACCATCCATCTCTAAATAGGAGGGATTGTGTTTCCTATCCTAATTCATCCAATAAGTCAAGAAAGTTACTCTATCTGCATAGGTACATCAACTCACGCACACCTAGACTATCAACAGATACTCTGATCAAGTATCTTCGGGTCTCAACAGGTAATCGATTATGGTAATCCTAGACTACATCAGGCATTTATCATAATGACCTAGTCTCAACGAGGCTGCCATGATTCCCCACAACCATCCATCACACGTACACACTATCAATTGATCAACCAATCAAACACAATCCAATGGACAATTACATCAATTGTCTAAATCTCAACGAGTATTTTGCTTCATATACCTTGACTTCATCGGGCAATTACATCAATTGTCTAAGTCACATCAGGTCACTTTGATTCACTTACTCAGACTTTATCATGTCCAAGCGACCAACTAACATCAACTGTCACGCTTTGACTTGACCAGGGCAATTAAACCGATTGCACCAGATTGTCTAACCAATTTTGATCAATTGTATAGCATCAATCCAAACCCCACACTACATCTACTATGTATCTCTTGCATGACCTCAGGGTACCCACTAGCTTGTTGTTTCTTCATATTCACTCCATTTTCTCCCATTCTTTCATCATTAGTTCTAATTTCTTCTATTCTACCTCCCCTCCACTTTTCATTCTTTTTCGAGAGATCGCCCAATTTTTCCAAAAAAATTCGGCCCATCTCTCGAGGGGGCATACCACCCATTAAATTTACATTTTATGGGGCATTTCTTCACACCTATTTTTCTTTCTTTGAAACGACGTGATAAACCGCACCGTCTCAAAGAGGGGCAAATGTAGTCACATAAATCTGTCCACTTAATTAAATGAATACTTAGTATTTATTTGATTATTTAACCATCAATTAATAATTAATTAAATTAATATTTAATTAATTCATCTTAACCCTCTTCTCCTATTAATTAAATAAATTATTCAATTTATTTGATTTAATTCACTTAACCAAATTTAGACCATTAATTAAATAAATAAATCATATTTATTTAATTAAATCTTCTCTCACATTTAAATAAATTAATATTTATTTAAATTCCCCCAAAATCTCACCTCTCACATTTAAATAAATTAACATTTATTTAAATCACCTTTATCCTCTACCCACTTGTATTTTCCTACAAAAGCAAGTTGCACAATTATTTTAAATAAATAATTTATTTAAATCACCTTTATCGTCCACCCACTTGTATTTTCCTACAAAAGCAAGTTGCACAACTATTTTAAATAAATTATTTATTTAAAATCCTATTTATCCTCACCCACTTGAAACCTTTAATGGTTTCCCTTAAAGTATTCAAACTTGATGGCTTTAAAGTCTTCAAACTTGATGGCTTCCTTCTATAGTCTTCTTAAGACTTTAATGGTTTTCCTTAAAGTCTTCAAGCCTTTAATGGTTTCCCTCGAAGTCTTCAAGCATTTTAATTCTTTATCTTCCTTTTTCTCATTTAAATAAATTAATATTTATTTAAATATTTATCCAAATGCAAATTACACAATTTAATTGAAATAAATGATTTTATTTTAATTGAAAATACCAAAATTTCTCCCACTTGCATTTTCCTACAAAATCCACTTGCATGCCTAAACCCCTTCTAGAATTTTCTAATCACTTCTAAATAACCTAACCCCTTCTTTAAATTTTGTCACATTCCTAAGCAAAAGGGAAGTCACTTCTCAAACCCTCAAAGTCTTTGATAACCATTAAAGGCTTTCAACCTTCAACTACTAAATGGCTCAAAGTCTTTGATAACCATTGAAGGCTTTCAACCTTCAACCACTTAATCCCCAAAGTCTCCAATAACCATTAATGGTTACCTCAAACCCTCCCACATGGTTAAAACATTTGTTTTGACTCAACCTCTACCCAACCCAAAGGTCTCATCAGGCCATTAATGCTTTGACCATGATTATCTCTTAAACATTTGCACAAAGGTTTATCCTTGGATTAACTCTTAATCCAGTGGGTAATCTTAATTTGGACTTGACCCTTAGCCTCTAGATAACCATGAGGTCTTCTCAGGCCTTTAATGCCTCCAACCTCTTCTCTCAACCCAATCCTATGTTGACACTTGTCACCATTTTATTGGTGCCAATTGTGCACATGGATCCCCAACTTTCAAACTTGGCCCTTGATTAAACCATTCAATCTTAACCCTTCGTTTCCCCATTTCTTCTATAAATAGAACCCTTCTCCTCAAGCGCAAAAAAAAAGCATTTAGAGTATTGTTGTTATACTGGCATTAGCATAGAGCTTTTTCATAGCGTCACTATCTACTCTTGCATAGTATTTGCTTATCATATTCAACCATCTTGAATCTCCATATGGCATCCATGGCTAGTGCTAAAAGCTGAGAGCTACACTCATTTGGGACTTGGAGAGGAGAGGAACAAGGGAGGAGCAACTATGAGCATCTTGATTAGCTATTTTATTCTATGTTTATATGCTTTCTATTTCATGCTTAATATCTCTCTTGATATGCCTGTTTAGGATAATCTTTTGTTGCTAACACTAACGTTTGTTTCTTGTGCTCTTGTGTGTGTTGCCATCAAACAGATTTTCTAATCCTTTTTGCAAAGCATCAGAAAGCACAGAGAAACTGACAGAGGTACATTCTAAGAAACATGAAGAGGAAAAGGTTTAGACAGAAACAATGCCACTAACAATAGCTGAGAAACCCAAACCTTTGCTAGTAGAAATGCAGACTCAAACTGACCTACCAGAGGTCAACATAAGCAAAGAGGTTACTCACATCGGTGGATTGCAGATTGTTAAGGCGGTTGGACAATATTCTGGCTCCTCCTTAATAGAATTTAGATCGACAAATGTAACAGAGGTATTATTGGTTTCCATCAAGAAAATCACAGAGTGTAATGCATAGGCATATAAGGATATTGATGACACAATTCCTTTATTGAAATTGATTGCACCCAAGTGCAATGTGGAAAATAAATATTCTTTGAGTCAACTAGACACATTGTCTAAGTACATCACCGACAATATTTTGATAGTTGATCAGATTAATTAGGAGACATTCAATGAGAAAATGAACAAGGAAAAAGAAAAATTCTTTGAAGAGACAATAAAGAAGTGCACAGAACACATTGACACCCTCCTACCGGCATTAAACAAAACTTTAACGAAATTTAAGGAACTGTACAAAGATACCTGCAAGACTGATCTTCTGACAGTGGATATTGACAAGGAAATCGACATAGCACAAAAAGAAATAAATGATATAGCTAACAATCTCATTGGTTCATCATAACCCATATCAGTTATAGAACAAACGATAGCAAGATTTGAGGAGAAACTTGAGAAATTGGAGAAGAAAAAGGAAAGTATAAAACACAAGGCTAAGGAACTCAAATGCAAACTTGGTCTGAAACTAGACATCCTCATCTCTTTGAGAAAAGAGATTTCAGAGGCTCTTGTTCTAGGACTTAAGACAGCGGAAGAGAAAATGCACATACTCACTGATACCATCCAAAGGACAAAAGCAGCATTGAAGGATAGTGAGAGGTTCACTAACAACTTGAATTTTGTATTAGCAGATCTATATCAGATTGTAACCCACCGGTTACAGGGATCCCGACAAGAACTACACTCAATTGATATTAATTGACAACCTTTGTCATTGATGCCAAAGGGGAAGTAGTAAAATGAGAAAAAATGATTGGCAGAAGAGATCATCTACTCAGGGGGAGCACACAATTTTGGAGTACACAGTTTTGGTAAGATAGTTTTTTGGACAACACATTTTTGGATACAATTTTGACTTTTTCTCATGAGTGTTGTCATCAATGCTAAAGGGGGAGATTGTTAGAAAATGCACACTCCAATGAGATATTGTAGGTGATTGAAGATATTGTCATTGATGGCAACCTTACAATCTTATGGCACCGACAGGCACCGACACAAGCACCGACATAGGCACCGACACCGACAATGGCAAAGATGTTTACTGGCACCCTAGCTAACAGGATTTTATTTTGTATTTAATTGTAAAATCTTTTTGTAAGCCGACAAGGTGAATTGTAATAGGACTCATATAAGTATGAGATCTTGTAGGATCATTTATGTAATGAATATGGAATGTAATAGGCAGATGCAAACATGCGAATGATAAGGCAGATTTTGGAATAAGGTTTATGGAAGTTGTATGAACTTAAACTGGTATTGAACCTGGCATAACAGATGCTGAACCGAAGCAGTACATGATATTGGATTTGCATAATCCATTTTTGTAAGTCAGTGAGACTTCCCTTTTGTAATTAAGTAGTGAGCTTTAGGCAGTTGGCCTTCCTGCATGTGCAGGCCCCCATTGTAAGTAATATTCATTTATTGACCAATGAGTGAATATTGTGGGTCACAAATCCCATCGAGGTTTTTCCCACACTGGGTTTCCTCATTAAAAATATTGTGTTATGGTGTGCTTTCTATGTTGTGGTTATTGATCTTATTTACTGCATTATTTCTGGTTTACCGGTACACTATTTTGGAATCCAATTTGTTTAATAAGTTTAGAAAATATGTTAACCGACAAGATATTGATTCACCCCCCCCCCCCCCCCCCCCCTCTCAGTACCTTTGGGAATCCTAACATGAAGAAAGGAAGAAGAATGAGAAAAATCTTGCTCAATCCCTAAAAGACAAATATGAAGAATATTACAGACTTGAGGATGAGACTCGATAGTTGAAGACTCACCTACAAGATGCTAGGGAGCATGAGGAAGATCTTGGAAAGTAGGTCCTCCTTCTCAAATTTGATCTTGATGCACCAAATGAGTATAAGGAGAAGTTCTGGATCAGTTCACCCAGGCTAGATGAGATACTTGCAAGTTAGAATTATCCCAATAACACAAAAGGTCTTGGATTTGAGAAAGGTGAAAGCTCCAAGTCAGCTCAACAGAAGAACAACTCAAGAAGGCCTCAGGTAAGGCAACCTAATTCTCATAAATTCAATGGTAACTATTTTGTTTGTAATAAATTTGGTCATATGGCTAGTCAACACAGAAATAGGATGAACAATAATGGTCCATCTTTTATCGGTCAATGCTTCAAATGTAATAAGTATGGCCATAAGGCAAATGTATGCAAAAGTGTGATGGATAACTTTCAAAATAGGAGAAATGTCAGATGTTATGCATGTGGTATGTTTTGACATGTTGCTAATCAATGCAGATCAAGAGGAAATCAGATGAAATTCAGACCTAAACAAGAAAATATTGTTTTCTGTGCTTGCAACAAATTCGGTCACATTGCTAAGTATTGTAGAAGCAGAAATGTGAATAGGAGAGGTCTGAAAGACAAGAACAAGAATGTGAAGCCATATGAGAAGGGTAAAACAAAAATTGAGGAAATCAGAGATCAGATGAAGAAGACTTGGGTGAAGAAGAGTGATGATAATGTAACAAATGGGTTCGCACCTGATTCCGGTGTTGAAACCTCATCCGGTAACTAAGCTAAGGCATTGGGCCTTAGGGGGATATTTTCATGAAAATATTTCAAACCCTCTGTTGGAGATGTGTACTTAGTTCTGGTAGGTTGCAAAAGATGTGTGTGATGGTCTCAAATCAATTTCCAGATGTTCCTGATCAGATTTGATGATCTATAGATGATCTTTTGGGAGAACTCTGTGAATGCAAGATATCTAGAAGAGTTAGGGTTAAGTGCATTTATTATACCTAAAAGTAAGGTATGTGATGGATAAAAGGCAAATTTACCTTTCATTTCTCACTTTGTATTTGAAGCGAGAGAGCAGAAGAGCGCAGTGAAGGATAATTTTTAGAGATTTAGAGTGAATAGAAGATTTGTCACGCGATCTTACATTCAGTTGAAAGGTATTTATAAGTTAACACTTTCTTAGTTTGAAGCTTAAAATTTTAGATATGGCATCTTCTGGTATTTCTACCTCATTGGTAGTTGATGTCACTGAAAGGGCAAGGCCTAATTTCAAGAAGCATCCAAATAAGTCAATGTAGGACGATTTGAGTGGCACATTTTCATCAGTCCCTTACAAAGTATTGCATGTGGAACATATTAGGGCTTACATCCACTATAACATTGAGGAGCTTGGGAGTTCTCAAATGATGAAACTATACTCTCAGCACATGACTGATGGAACGGGAAGCCTAAAACCTGAATTTAAGTCAATTGTGGAGAAGGGTTTCATGCAGTTCATAAAATTTCCAGTGTTCGATGAACCTGAGTGGGTCTGATACATTCTGAGTAGAATGAATGATGAATTCATGTGACTTGACAAACCCTACAAGATTACCAAGAGTGACATTAAGGCAGTAGCATGTTTGAGCTCAATCGATGAGGTTCTTGCCTTGAGGAATGTCAAGAACCAGATGGTAACAGAGGTAATCGGTTCTCAATTTGACAAAAGATCAATGACAATCAATGATTCTCTTGAACATGATGTAAAATTTGCATCAATGTTTATGGGATACAAGATATATCACTCTAGCCAGGATAATTCCATATTCAGTATGACTATCTATGCATCCTATCAGATATTGAAGGAAGATAAGAAATATGATTTATGTGAAGTCAACCAGAGTGAGCTATTGAGAAATTTGAAGAAAATCAGGCAAGATAAGAAGCATGTATTCAAATTTGGAACTTTGATCATATGTTTATATTTCTATTTCATGAATGAGATTCCGGGAGTGGGAAAAGTCCAGTGGGCCTATGACAGGCCAGTGGCAGTACAAAAAAATGAAACACTTCATGGCCTTGGAGATTCTACAGTCTGGAATGGGATTCTATGGGGATATTTCAAGACATTTCAAACCATGATGCAAAGCAGGGAGAGCATTCCTAAAGAGATAGTGGAAAAATATGAGGATAGAATCTGTTTTATGGTTGAACTAACTAGTGCCTCATGGAAGCTATGAAGCCAATAATTTCATGGATCATGCACATGGGGTATGAGGTGGATGGACACATTCTTGATGCATATGCTCAACACTTATTGAGAAAACCAATGGATAAGTCTGAAGAAAGGTTTAGAACCTACATGGAGAAGAGCTTGGACTTGCACTCTAAGTTCAAGAAGCCCGAGACTCAAAATAAGGTTAGGAAAGAGGTATAACAGCTGGTGGAGAGCATGGGAACCACCAAAGAGGCGGTCCAGAGAGCTAGAGAGCAAAACATTCTAAAAGAAGAAGATATGGTCAAGCTACAGAAGGCTAAATTAGAATCCCCCGTCCCTAAGCCGAAGCAACCAAAGAGCTCTGCACCCTCCTCCGGTGCTCAGAAACCTATTATTTCACCTAAGCCTCAAACCAAACCATCCGGTGAAGGAAAGACGAAGAGAGGACAAGCCAGAGTATTCATTCTTGTTTTTGAAGAGGAGTGGTGGGCAAGGTTGTTGATGTCACAACTTGCACCATTTAAATTATTTTCATTATCGACTCGGGGTGTGTCTGAAAGTTGTTTGCGATAAGGAGGATCTCAATTGGGGGTTTTGCACTGTAAAATAGTGACTGGGGTTGGATCATGCGCCGTCAGGAGCTATCAGGATCTATTCAGAACTATTCCTATGACTGTGGTTTGGAACTAAAAAGACACTTTGCAAATGTAACTAAGAAAATCAATTATCTTGCTAAGAGTTTAAATCTAATGCTAAGGGTTTGAACATAACAAAGTTTAAGATATAAATCATGGAATTGTCTAATCACAAACTTTAATAACTTTTATCTTCCTATGAAATGAAATCTATCACTAAGTATTGAAAATGAACCTATTTTACGCTTGCTAAAAGTGAAATCTAAATTACATTTGCAAGAAATAAATCTAAATTGTAATTGCAGAAATGAAGTCTACTTAAACAAACAAGAAAACAACTAAATTCCATGACTTAACCCAATAATTCTTTTGTTCTTTTCTTAGTCCCAAATTCTTCATCTTACTAAAATGAGAATAAATTCATTTACTATAAAGAAACTAAATGACAATAGAAAACTAAAACTTCTTAACATGCATTCATCGAAACAATATCTAAATGGAGATTAAACAACTACAACTTTTGAAGTTTAACACTTAATCTAGTCAAAATGCATTAACAAAGAGTCTGAACAATGTGAGATAAATTCCAATGCACAAAACTAAACATGAAAAGAAATAACACGAGTATCACCTCTCGTCGGTTGAGTGGGCTATGCTCTTCCTCTGGTGGTATCCTAAGTACAAGAATTCTTAGATCAACTTTAGATTTTTATTGAAATGTACTTCCAATAGGAAGTAAAAACAGACTTGTTGATTACAAAATATGGAGCTCTACTGCTAGCTAGCTTACTGACTAATTTTCCTATTACATTCTATAGAACTCAACTAGATATTTATAGATATCCACCTTTATTCAAATGCAAACTATTGCTACCCGCTTAAAACATAGTAATAACTACAACCAAACTGGAGAAAACTTAATATCAAACTAATAAACTTTGGAAGGAAGTTAAATTTTTAAGGCAACCAATGAAATAGACACATGGAAGATCAAGAGGATCTTCAATTTAGAATACTTCAGAATTATCATACAGGTGGCCATTGAACTGGAGTTGACTGTTTAAGTTTGCTTATTCTCATTAAAATATATTTAAAAATACATTTATGAAGATTAAATAGAATAAAGCAACATATTTCTGGCTATAACGACATTCATACTTGCAAATTAATCAAAAAGTAAGACATTTATCCACAAGATATCATTCCTAAAATTACTTCTAATACACAGAATATAGTAGCAAAAATGAATAGACATGCAAGTTATAAGGATGCTGCCAGGCATATTAGTTCAGAGATAATTAAAAAATTTAAACCATAAAGTATGATTAACAATGCAAAGATGAGCCCCTCATCAAGGAGATAGAGTCAAGTGAAGCCATCAAGGAGGTTAAAGGAAAAACTACTAAGCCCACCAAGGTCACAAAGGATAAATCATCTGGTGTACCTAAATCTGGTAAGAAATAAAAATCTAAACTTAATGAGGCTTTAAAGAAAGGAAAAATTGAAGACAAGCCTCCCATGTCTTTGAGTGAGATAGTGAACGAAGTCATTAAGAATGGTAACTTGAAGTCACTATCAAAGTGGTATGATAATTTTGATGAATCCAATAGAAGGACATTAGAGGAAGCAACTGTAGAGTACCTAAATGTATGTAGTAAGGCTCTAATTGAATTAATGACAATTATACCCAAGAGCCTGTATGCTATTTTGGATGGTAGGAGACAAACTGCAAATAAAGAGGATGAAAACTTGAAGGAAGATGTATTAGTTAATCTCTGTCCAAATATTTCTAAGGAGGAGATAGAAAGATTGCTTTAGTTAGCAAACAACAAATTCAAAAGCAAGCATAGAGTAAATAAAATCATGTTAGGAAAAAATGAAGAAGTTGCTAAGGAAACTGAGAAGGTTTTGACAAAAATTTTGTTAGATAATCAGTATGAAGTCAATCAACAAGGTGACTCTAATCTGAAAGTCAGGTAGACAATGAATGACACTTCTGCCCCAGATGTTCAGACTGTTAAACCAGAAGAAGTTAGAGGTGAAGATGTAGTTGACAAGAGTGGAGAGGATGTAGGAAAAGCCTGGATGATGGTAAGGACATGAGTGATAACCATCCAGTTGATGCAGCTAACCCTATGGTCCTTGAAAAAGAAACAGACACAAAGAAGGATGCAATGAAGGAATAGGTGAAGGTCAAGGTTGAAGTTGAAGCTGAGTCAAGAGACATTGAGAAATCAATGAAGTGGAAGCAGACTCTTTTAGAGGATCCATAATTCACTCCAGGTCCTATCAACCTAGCCTCTTTGTCCACTGTCTAGGCACTCAAATTGGCAGCATTTGCTCAAGCCAAAGCCAGTGAGGACTTGCTTAAATCCCACACAAAGGATAGTGAGTTTCTTACTATGGCATCCAATGTTCTAGAGAAACTTATTCCCTCAATTCAAAAGAATACTTTAGATACTCCATCCAAACAATTAAAATTTTTGATCAATTTTGTAGAAAAACATTTTTTGTCTTTTGAGAAGTCTGTTGAGGAGAAGGTCCAAAGTGAATTCAATGTAAAGAGGCTCTGGAACTTGAAAAAGATGATTGCCAAAGACATAGTCACTTTGGATGCCTGTGTGAAGAGCATGAAAGGTGCATTGTCCGTAGGTGGGAACTTATATAAATCATGCTTATCTCTGACCAAGTTTACTACAAATATTGACAAGTCTAAGGTACATGAGAATGATATTGAATGCATATCTTAGTCAGTTGATTCCCTATCAGTATCTTTGAGCAATCATGAAAATCAGGTCATATCATTACTTGAGAAAATCAGAAGATTGAATAATGACCAGGAGAGAATAATTGGCAGAGTTGGAGAAGTTAGGAGTCTCATTACTCCTAAGCTGGAAATTATGTTGAGTTCTCTTAATGATACTCAAGATGCTCTGGCCAATGGTGATTCAAAAGATGTAAAATCAATATTCATTACTCCTAAGCTGGACATTATGTTGAGTTCTCTTAATGATACTCAAGATGCTCTGGCCAATGGTGATTCAAAAGATGTAAAATCAACATAAGTGCAAGCATACCTATTTAGTGGATTGATAATGGTGCTGGAGAATCTGCAAAGGGGCTGGGATGGCCATTTGAACACATTGAAGAATTCTTATGCAGACATCTTAAAATTTTTGTGAGTATAAAGAAGAAAAAGGACTACGTGTACATATGCAAATAGCATTTTCTTGGCTTAAATTTTTGGTTTCTGGAGCCCTACCTTTGCCATTAATGTTGAAGGGGGAGAGTAGAGAAGTGAAAAATGTTGATCCTAAGGGGAGTTATTTGATTTTTTGATTTTTTGGAATTCATATTAGATTTTTGGTTGCAGTGTGTACAGTACTTTGGTTTTGGTCTAATACTTAGTCATTTTTCACTAAGTGTTGCCATCAATGCAAAAGGGGGAGATTGTTGGCAAGAGACACTACATGCATGTACAGATGTTGTCATTGATGAAAACTAGTATTGGATATCCAATCTACAATTTATGTTTTGATCATTCTGAAAGATTGATAGAGTATTTGTGAGGTTTGGTGGAAGAACATGGTATTTGGTAGAGTGTATAGTTTTCTGGTTAGCGGATCATTTGTGCTGCATATTTTACTTTGCAGATCTTAGAGATGCATTGTCGTTGTGTAATATGCCTTATTGTAGGTTTGTGGCCTCTAGTGATAAGTTTTGGTGAGTTGGAAGATCCGATAGACAAGTTTTGGTCAAAACAGTGGTTATCGGTAGTAATGTGTGGAAATTCATTATGCGAATCTTGTGGATCGATTTTGGTGATTGTTTGTGTGTTTGAGGAAGTTGAGCCAACATGTGGGAAGTGTGTGGACATTTTATTTTGGTCGGCATGATTGTTTTTAGATTGGATTGAGCCGACTTGGGTAACACGTTTCATTTGCATGTTATGCATTTTTGGGCCGACATGATGAAGACCTAAATTGATGTTGCAAATATATATGAGTTATTAGTAGTTGTGTGGAAGTGTGTATGAGCATTTGTGTGCAGTTTCACATTCGCGATTGAAGGATTTGTGCTCCAGAATACAACAGAGTATCATAATAGAGTAGAGTTGCAGATCAGAGTCTTTTGTGCTTAACCGGAATTGTTTTTGGCATTTGTAGATGTTTTTTTTATCAGTTTCAACATTCCAATTATTATGTGTATTCATTTTGTAAGGTAGTGAGCCTTCTGGGGTTGTAGCCCTTATTGTAATTTTGAGCAGTGAGCTCTAGACAATGTGTTTGAATGCATGTGCATTCCCCTCATGTAATATTATTATACTTCTAATAAGGTATATTAATATTGTGGGTCAGAATCCCACCATGGTTTTTCCCTTAATCGGGTTTACACATAAACATCTTGGTGTTATGGTGTTGTTGATCTTTGCTTTGTGTTTATGCACTTTACTTTTCTTAATTTGCATTAAGTGGTTGAAAGATCAGATTAATAAAGTTAAAAATTGTGGAACACTAGTTCACACCCCCCCCCCTCTCAATGTTCCTTGATTCCAACAAGTCCATCAACATAAGTTGTCTTCTTCTACTATCCCCATCTGAGGAATGACCAACAATAAGTCCCAAATTATTTTCCATGTGTCTCTTCCACAAAAATTCTATTATTTCCCATTGTTGACGAACAAAATTTGCATTGAACCTATTGTATGTTGGATGAGAAACCACAACCAAATGAGGAATCTTTTCATGTAAAGGGTTTGCAATAATAACACATGCATAGTGGCCAATAACATTGTTTTTAAAAGAATATGTTATGATGTCAAAGCTTGTAACTCCCTCACCAAATGTCACCAAGAAATGTGAATGGCATTGAAGTTCTTCTTTATTACCACAAAAAGCCACCAATGCATCACTTTTTTCTACCCACCTAACATACTTTCTCACAACGGTTTCATCGTCAACAAGGTAGATAGGAATTGGACCATCTATACCATGTTTGGTTTTATAAGAAGCATACATTTTTCCTATTGCCTCAAAAATGTAGTCATGCTCCCCCCAGGATGTATGCCAATGACTGTCTAACTTGCCTCAAAGTTGTAGAAATTGAAGGACCATCCAGATTCAAGCTATGCAATCTAGGACCCCCCAATAACTTGATCATCTCATAAAGGGATTTAGTGGATGCACTATACCTTCTCCCTGCCTTTGGATGCATCAGATTGTGAAAGATATCCTTGACAAAATCCCAAATTGCATCTTTACCTTGTAATTTTCCTTGTTTATGTGCCTCACACACATCCTTGCAAAACCTAAAGACATATTTCCTTTCTATCGATTTAAACAACTTCTCCTTTAAAGATCTTGTATACACCTAAAAATGGTTTGAAGATAGTTAATTAAATACGCAGTTATTTGATTAATTCCGCTTCCTAATTAATTGAATTCACAAGCAATTTAATTAATTTCTCTATTCATCTACTAGTAAATAAATCTACATGATTTATTTATATTGTTCATTTCATATCCCCCTTTGATTAATCAATTCTAAATTAATTAATGTCCCCCCGATATTAATTAATTCTTCTAATCCCTAAATAAAATTAACAAACTCAAGTTTGTTGAGATTAATTATCATTTTCTAATTAATTGAATTTTTAAATTCAAATGAGCACATAGCTCCTAACTTCTAACCACCTAAACTAACCATCCCCTAACCTAACCCATTCCACCTAACCTTGGGTTTAACTAACCCTATCCTATCTTGCACATTCTAACCTCCTTATCCTAACCTCCTATGGTGTGGATATTCCCCCCTTGAGACACATGGCACTTTTGCCACATGTCTCCTCCCTTGGACACTTGCCCTCTCATGAGAAAGGCTCCTTAACACTTGTCACCATAGAGATGACAAGTTTCCCTTCCTCCAACCTCTTCTCCAACTTCCTCAATCTTGGCCCTTGATATCTTCAGATCAGATCTAGACCGTTGATTCCTGCCACCTCAACTTTGGCCTTGGAATTCCTATAAATACCCCTCATTTTGGAGCAATAAGGATCCCTTGCATTCATAGCTTTAGCATCATTACTATAGGCAATTTTCATTTCAATCATCTAGTAATTAACATTTTGGATTAATCATAGCATTGCATTTTTATATCATTTGCATAATCAATCATGATCACGTACCTACTCAACTCTTGAGTTGCCACTTTGGAGGTCATTGCTCCGCTGAGAGCCAATCAATCCAACACCTTCAAGGTCCTCAAGAACAGAAGAAAATGGTACATTTCAAGGAAGGCTTATGGTTTGCATTTTTAATCTATTTTTCAATTAAGCTTTTCATTTATGTTTTATTGTCTCTTTATATGTGTATGCCTTTCTATTTACCACATTTTTAGCATCGTAGATCTCATTCTAACAAAGAGTAAAGTAATCTTTGTCTTTTCCCACCAAAGAGCTCACATTGTTGATCTTTGGCTAGCATTTGAAACCCTATCAGCTATTCTGAGTTCATTTTGAGACAAATAGTCTAGTCTTCTCCCTCTCCCTATAACCCTCCCATGTCTTTTATTGGCACATTTTTATTCATGATATAAACGCATCCTAAAGTCATCACATTCTAGAATCATCTTACAAAAGATGCATGTCGATGATTCAAATGGGATTTATGTCTCAAATGCCCTCTTGCAATGAATATTCCTATATGTGCCATCATTACAATATTCATTACCCTCATAAAATAACATTATCTTGGTATGCTTCTCTATGGCACATAATTTTCCACCCCTTTGATCATCCATTAGAATGCTTGTGTCTAATCTCTCTCCATTTCTACTAATATAGAAATACCAATACCCCCAATATTGTAGCATCAATGGCGATGAATGTCCTTTAATAAGATGATACAACAAAAATTGAACAAATTAGAATAGATCATATTCAAAATAAATTTGAACTTGGGTAGTTAACACACCTGAAGTAGAAGGATCTACACCTGTAGAACCCCTGTGTAATACAGATGGTGATGATGGGACCAAGAACCTAGTCAAACTTTGTTGGGATAACATTGGTAGGATTCTTGGGTCTCTCAGTTGTGCCACTCCTTAAAACAATTGTATCATGTGAATCCTCATCTGTAGCAGTGGTGTATTTCTTTGATTTCATGTTTTCATTTAGAGAACTGACAATATTACCACTTGTTGGAACCAAACAAAACCATTTATTGCATCGTGTACATTCCACTCTTACTTTTTTCTTATCCTAATAGCCTACAAGTATTTTTTCCACCACCTTGAACAAATTAGGCTCTTGTGTCTTGTTGAAATCATCTAGAAGTTTACTTGCTTGATCAATCTCAAATCGATCTTTAACCACGATTGTCTTCTTTTCTATTCTACTTGAATGATTTTCACCATTTCCCTCCATTAAAATGTGATGTTGATGGGACATTGTTTTCATAAGATTGTTTCTGAAGTTACAAACTGTTCGTGCTGCCATGGATACTTCCCTTGTTCCATAATTAATGCCACAACTTTCACAATTAATCTTTATTTTAGGTTCTTCCTTTTCTGAATATACTGTGAGAGTAAGTTTCTCATTGACAAATTCTTCCATTAAACTATTTACTTTCTGATTCCAAGATGCCAATACATCAAGTTCAACAACTATGGTTTGTTCCACTAACTCAGGCCCATCTCCAACTCTTGGTTGTTTATGCATACCTACCTCCACACTCTCTCTATTGTGTTGAGGGTTTGGTGGACTTTCCGTTATAGTTGACTCGACCGTAGTAGTGTTACACTGTGTCATGTTTCCTCTTAATGCTTATAAGTGTTGTTGTAGCTTTCCTTTTTTGTTCTTGCTTTATATTTAAAGGATGCTCAAGTGCACTGATAAAATTGAAAGGATATTCAATGAGTTGATCATCCACAATTTCATGATGGATGTCACCATGTGTACAACCTTTTGGACAAATGACTGTGCCAACAACAAAATTTTCTTCATCGGCAACAATTACATATTCCATATCTACAATTGGATCCATCTGCATTATTTTCCACATGTACCTATCAATTGGTTAAGTAATGGATAAAATTATAATAAAAAAATCAGAAGTCTGGTTATAATATTGCTATGAAATGATATGCATTTTCATCCTAGTGCATCCATAACTAAATAAAAAAAGAAAGTCAAATTTACACTTGAAGGGGTTAATTTGGAAATGGGAAAATTAAGAGTCAATGAAGGTGTTTGTTTTCCTTGGCAGTTGTCTCGAGGAACTATTTCTTCTCCTTTCTATTCCAATTAGGCTTACCGAGGGATGATTTATGAGATCTTTTAGTTTCAGATAAGTTTAAATCAATATTTGTTACTTGGACAGAATGACATGGCTTCACATGGAACTGCAATTGCATTCTGTAAGATTGCAAATCTCTATTTTGATGGTAGAGTCTGCCATCCGTGAGGCCATAGAAAGGATAAAACAAATATTAAATTAGAACTTGATAAGTTGATTTTCTTCGTGAACTGAAAAGTAATTGATCGAATTATCCAGTCGTATCTATTTTTCTAGTAAAAGGTACAATATGTAGGTTTGAACATAACAGGTGGCAGATGGATGAAAGGGTCTTATCTTGTTGGCAACAATAGTGAAGGAAAAATGAGAGGGGGGGGGGGGTGAATCATGAATCAATTTTCACTAGATTGAACAAATTAAGCACAAATTCAGATTTGATCAACTGCAACAAGAATAAAGATAAGGACAAGAACAACAACACACATAACACCAATATTTTTGACATCGAAAACCCGGTTAAGGGAAAAACCACGGTGGGAACCTACCCACAATAAGATAATACTCTATAGTAGTATGTGTAAATATTACAATGGTGAATGCACATGCATTCAGGCACACTGCCTAGAGCTCATTGCTCAAAATATATTAACCCAGAAAGCTCCAACCCTCGGGGAAGGATAGTAATATTCAGACTACAGTCCGGATTACATGAACTACAAAGATAGCATCTGCTAATGCCTGCTGACACTTTTAGTTAAGCTCATTTGTTTGCTTTGCAACAATCTCTGCTCAATACACCATACCGAAGGATAAATTCACTTATGCGCAAATACACTACTCTTTGATAATGCAGACACGCCATTGACACCCAAATTACATGAATATACCTATTTATATAAATCATCAACCTTGACTACAAGGTCAGCCAAACCCTCAACCCTTAATTACAAAATTACATCACACGACTCATAAATCAACCACCGAACCAATACAATGCCATAAACAACATAATGTGGACCTAAATCAACTCGTTGAACACGCATCACTACCAAAGATATCGCCAAGATCAACCACAATACGCTACACCACCAAAAATATCGCATAACACGAAGAATATCACTGGATCAACAAATTCACCAATACTACGCACAATGATCAATGCAGACCATAAAAAACAATACATGATTAGGAAACACCAACAAGCACATTAGAACCATCCACAATAGCTGCACCAACACCACTTATTCAAATATCCATCGATCAACACGCTAACACTCAAGAACGCTTAAAAACAACAATTTAGACTAGAAAGATAACTTGCAGAGCACCAAATCACAAACCATCTAAAATGTAGATACACGTGAACATCCAAAACACTCTCCCAAATCCGTAACCAAAGATGTAATCATATCGGAGCACAATGGATCAAATACTAGACTTTGCCAACCACATAATAGAAGAACAGTCTTCATACCGAAATCCACAACTCAACCAAATCACTGTATAACATCATGGAATCAATAAAGAATGAGGTATCTCTAGTTGATTCAACATCCCAAATAGATAAACCAACCAGATAAACTCACTCCAAACACCGGATCACCAAACAACTCTCTGCAACATAGGAATATGTTGACATCAATGACAACAACATATCTTAGTAGCAACAATATCCAACATATCCTTTTCAACAAAATGACAACAATCTGTAACAAACTAAAAATTTGGGCAATAACTTCATAAACAAATCCCAAAAAGATTTATTTTGAGATTTGTTTCTATCGTTAAGATATGAAAGCTACGAAGGCTATAAAGTAGTGATTCCTTCATCAAGACTGTGTATAGAAAATGGAAAATTTCTTTGGTGTTAAGTGTTTGTGTGAGAGCACGAACAATCTCAGAGAATCCCCAGAGGAGAAGATTGCCCGCGTATTCAACAAAGGGAACAATGAAGAGAAGATGTTTGTGATAAACATCTTAGGGACAAATTTATGGGCTAATGGGCATGCACATGATGGAATTGTTTATGTGAACTTGTTCTCTCCCATCATCTAGATTTTGGGATATGCCCTTGATGCTTATGGTATTGTGCATTGCACGGTGAAGAAGGAGAATGCTCAAGGTGTGAAGATTGCGTTGGGGACCCTTGAGATTGTGCCACAGTAAAAGATCATGCTTGATTTTTTTTATCTTAATGCAGAAGGCATAAAGACCAAAATGACTAAAGCATGGAAGTTATTCAAAGTTGGGGTAGGCCAGAAATACAACTTGGATGTGTTTGAGGCCTCCATGAATGATAATGGAAATTTGTTGCCTACAAAGATTGTAGAAAGGTTGAAAGTGATTGGAAAGGGGATTGGTTATCTATATCACTGATAGCCCTCGTGTTCCCTCTCTTATTAATGATCCCCCCTATGTCCCTATGGTGTCAGGCCCGCTCTTAATATCTATGTTCTTGTTTTCAATTTTTGAACATATGGGAGTTGCCCCCTTATGACAATACTTCTGTAAAAAAACTTTATATTTTTCTAATATATTATGTTGTTGTGAGAGTTTCTTTTGCTCTATTTGAGATCTCCATAATCGCTCATGGGCATTTTTTCTAGTGTTTTTCTATTGTATTGTTAGATATTGTAAACTATAATCAGTATTCACTAGCTCTTAGTTATAGATCAAATGATGGTTCTTCACCCTAGTTTACTAATTTTTTCACAGATGTAATAGTGCTTTCCATGGTCGATAGTACTAAGTTAAAACAAATGAATGAGAATAATAGTTAAATGGAGGGGACACAATTGTTTCTAAATACCTGATTAAGTATTATTCCTTAGTCCTCTTTAACTACAAATCTTGATAAGGACTTGAAGTTGTAGGTTTCTGTGAGGTTTACTTCCCGCCTTCTACATGAACATTGTTTGACTCAAAATGAATATAACTTAAATTCAAAAAAGCATTTACTGCATCCAAATTGTCATTTGCGACACAAATTTGTGCCTATCCTCAAATTGTTCTCACTTTTTGGCGGTGTCTAACACTAGTCACAGTATATTTATGTCGGCCAGTTAGCCATTTCATCACTTTTTGCACCTAATTCTAAGTTCCGGCAAAGTTCAAATCTTATCTTGCCGATTTGATGATGTATACATGGAGGCACACATCAGAAGGGATGACCATTGACAAAATATATTTTTGACTCTCGTGATCCACCGATGATGACACATGTGGAAGTCGCCAGTGAAATTCTGAGTTCCAATAAAGTTCACTTGACGATGTAAACGTGGATGCACACATCAGAAAGGATGACCATCAACAAAATCTATTTTTGACTCCCGCTATCCATTGATGATGACACATGTGGAAGTCTTATTTCCAACCCCTACTTCTAACATTTGACAAATAAAAAGTACCTTCGAATATTCGTATTCGGGATGGAAATTTATAAAACCCCTACTTCCTTAATATATCAACAATATATTGCTTTGGATTTTGGGGATATTAAACCCCCCAATATGAATGCACACGATATCATATTGCCTAGCAGGTGAAGCCCCCATGGGATGTTACAACTTCATAATAGCAAGTGATAAATACTTGGCATCCTCATTGTTGACACCTAAAAATGTCTCATTAATCGCACACTAATTATTCATCCTAATTAATTAAGTAATTCTTTAATTCTTTAATCAAGCTAATTATTCTTTTGAATTAACTCAACCATCACCCTTCAACACTATTAATCATTCAATTTCTATCCTCTAATCAATTCATCATTAACCCCCTTTCTCAAATATTAATTAAATATTATTTATTTAATTAATTACAATTAATTCCTTAGTTAAAAAAATCTTTATTATTTAATTAATTCTATTTCTAAAGATTGAATAATTTCATTTAAACTATTTAATTAATTAATTCACTCCTCCAAATCCCCAAAATTGAATTTCAAATAATTCTAATTAATTTCATTTTCCCAAATTCACATTTCATCAAATCTGAATTTTAGTTAATCTCGTGTGCATTTCAACATTCGAAAATCTAAATTCAAATTCAAATCAAAATGAAAATGAATTTCAATTCAATCTCCTACACCACATGTTGAAAATCATAACTGGTTGATCAAATCAGTTAACTCAGTTAACTCTCCAATCTCCCCTTTTCACTCCAAATCACCTTTTCTGACTAATCAATCAATTCAGTCTTTTGTTCAATCAACTCAGTGAATTGGATAATCTATTCAGTCCACTAATATATCAACCGAGTTAACAAATCAATCTATCCTGTTAACAGATCAATCAATTCACTTAACTGATCAATCAAAATTAGTGAACTATCAATCAACACTTCAGTTCAATTTCTCATCCCATCTCACCTAAAAATCTATAAATACAAGATCATTTTCTCAAATCAATTTAGAATCACAGAATTATAATCTTCGAAGCAATTGTCTATCTTATGCAGGAATTTCAGTGCAACACCTGAGAGCCATCCTACATCCACAATTCGGAGAAGAGCAATGGAAGCTTTGCCAAATCGATTAAGGGAGTCTTAAATTAGAATTCATTTCAATTCAATTGATTTTGCATTATTTGATTATCATTTAGGAGTATTTTTAATTAGATTAGAGTTGTGATTCGCTCTTATAATCTGATTATGCTATTTATGACTGAATTTACCCCTAAGAAACACTCATAATTGCATCATATTCAATTTCATATGTTACATACCTTCCAACTACATCAAAATTGTTAAATCGATCAATCGATCTTGTTATAGACATGATATTTCCACAATCCATATAAATGGATTATAATGCTTGTGGTGAAAAAACTTGGGAGTTTTTATACCAATGTTTTGGATTACATTGATAAAAGAGCATATTGGGTATAACGACAATCCAATTTTTTTCTAATGCTTTATGTTTATTGAATTTGCAATCAAATAAATATTTTTTACTATTAGATAATTAGTTTTACTATTACTGTTAGTAATCAAGAGCTCAGTTAAAGTTATTGTGTGAGGATTTATTTTTTATTTATTTATTTATTATTTTTTATTTATTTATTTATTATTTTTTACATAATATGAGATGGTGGATTTTGGAAGTCATTAAAGATGGCATCAACAAGAGTTATGGAGGAGCACTTAAATTAGATGCCTTGCATATTGATTTTCTTACATCGATGATTGAAGATTAATGCAATTCTTTCATGTAGAGATCACTAAATTTTATTTTTTAATGCAAAAATAGGCAAAATGAGGCATGGGATCTTCCTAGGAAACTCCTAGATGCCAAAATAGGAAAAATTTGCAATTACATTAAATTTAATAATTTAATTCACTTCAAGGAGGGTGTGGGATCTAATGAGATTTTCTAGAAGCATCCTAGGATGGTGTCCAAATGAGAATCACATCCATTTTGAATGGATATAAACATATTTAAGTTGAAAATCCAAAAAATTAGCTCATTCAAGATCAACAGGTAATGTGAAGTTCAAGTGAAAGACAACTTTAGAGCATTCAACCAAGGAGGCATCCACTATAACAAGAGAAACCATATTAGAAGTGTGTTTGTAGGTGTATAAAGGCTACAAATTGAAGTGGTCAACTTCTACATTTTGTAGATTGTGTGATTTTAAAGATTGTTAGCTCTTGATTGAAGATAAGTTGCATGGTTGTGCATTGTTTAGCTTTGGTCCCAATCTAATCATGTATGATTATAATTTTATTGTATAACAACCCTTGTTGTTGTAGGAGAGGTGTAGAGATGTTTGCTAGTCTATAAAATTAGATTTGCAATCTTCTACTTAAAAATTAACAAGAGTTTCGTTGCTTTTAACTTATGTTGTAGTGTGTTTCAATTTGTGATTGTATTTGTGGAGGAGTACCCTACATAATACATTTCATGATCCATCATTAGGATGAGTCAAAACTTGAGATAGATCATAGAACATAATTCTATAGGAAGAAGAAGAAGCTAGTTGCCTTCCTCCCCTAATATAGAAAGTTCTAATGACGTTCTTCAACACCATCAAGTATTCTCTTTGTAAAGTCATATGCAAAACTTTGTTGCAAGTACCAAAGTCTTGAAGATCTTAACATCTCAGCCATAGAAAATAGGTTAAAACTATAAATATGGATTCAACCTAAGTTTGAGTACAATTTTAGATTTCACAAAGTCCAATTATCTCAATCAATTCATTTCAAAATCCAAAACAAATCATCAATTAATCTAACTCGTGTTCTTCGATACCAACCTACCTTTTTTTTAAGGATTTCACAAAGTTTAACTCCGACATCATAAGGGATGAGGTTGGGATCGTGCCCCGGGCGAATTTGGTAGAATGGATACCCCTTAGTCCTTGGCTCTTAGCTGAAGAGGTTCAACCTATTGGCTTGTGCCCTCGTATCAGGTGACAAAAATTACTTCGTGAAGGCCCTCGCTGGGCTAGCAGCTCGCGGGCTTCATGCCCTTGCTGGTCTGTTGTGCTCGCAAGTCTGGATCTCCATAAAATAATAATAATAATTTTATCTTAACCAATTCATCTAAAAAATTATATAATAATCATAATTAATCCAATCTCCTCTCAACCTTATAATACCAACCTATGATTTTTTCACATTTCATAAAGTCTAGTTATCTCAATCAATTCATCTCAAAAAATCATAATTAATCCTAATTATCTCAATCAATTCATCTCAAAAAAATCATAATTAATCCTAATTATCTCAATCAATTCATCTCAAAAAAATCATAATTAATCCTAATTATCTCAATCAATTCATCTCATAAAATCATAATCAATCTAATTTCCTTTCTCCAATACCAACTTACCACTCTTTAAATTTTAATTTAACATATTGTTTCTATTTCAAATACGTTTGTGAGCCAACTATCTCATATAATTTTTCTTGGTATCCACAAGTGATGATGAATGTATATGAGAAAGAGTTGGCCCGCACAACCAGGTTTGAATCAACAGGTACTTTCTCCACAATGATCAGGCGGTAAAAAAAATTAAAGCCTGGAGCGAAGTTCATTGCAAAATGAGTCATGATTTGCATAATAATGGAGGCGAAACAATGAATGGAGTTAGTTTGAGATAACCCTGAGCATGCTTCATGCATCACTGTAACTGAACAATTATATTTGTAATTGAAGGCCGGTCCATTCGCATAATGGAGCATTATCACAAATTTTCTTCTACGCTTTGAATTAACGGGGGTTTTCAGTTGTGAGCACAGCTTTTTCCGGTCGGGTTCACAACGCCAAAATCCATAGGCGGCCGATCCAGAAAAGAGCGGAAAGCGAGTCGCTGTGAAAATGCGTGAAAACAAAACGTACGGCGGCAGTGGCAAACAAAGAGTGGAATCCGGCGGCCGCCATCATTGTGGGCCTGGTGATGTTCGTGCACGCGTCGCCACTAACTTGTTTGGGAAGCGAAACCCTCGAAATGGCCCCACTGCGCTTTAACCTCCAGTGAGAGAGGGTTTTCACAATTCACGCGCGGTAAAAAGGGCACAAAATATGAAGAAGTGCAAAGCGATAGTGGACGCCGCCGGCGAAGCCTCTGCAGGTGGTCAGAAGGGGTTTTTCGGTTTTCTGGAGATTTATTTTGTTCTGATTGTGATTTGGTTTGGCAGAGGCATGGTCATGGCTGTGGAGAGTAGTACTACTGTGCAGAAAAGCATCGATTTGCGGGCCCTGCGGAGGCCGCTGGTGAGGTCTTGTAGTGCAAAGGTGGTATGCATGGAGCCCCTGCTGGAAGGGCCTTCTCACGATCTCTGCGATCCTCTTTCCAACGAGGCGACAAAGGAGAGCCGCTGGAAGCTTGGCAGAAATTGGATTCCGCGGAGGCGTCAAAATTGT